>NW_006239011.1:1259797-1261428 GCF_000226075.1 Solanum tuberosum | reverse complement strand
TTTTTTGACCATTTTACCCTTTTCTCCAAATTTCACTATATTGGTGTTGTTAGATTCGTATTTATTGTGGGATTCCATTTATGAATAGATTGTGGTGATTTGGAGCGTGCTCGGAAGGGTAAAACTCAAATTTGAGTTACTAGTTGAAGTGTTTTGAGGCAAGTGACTTCTAAACTTTGTTAAACTCTTAGACTACACATGACTACTTTCCTAATTGTGTTGGGGAGTAATGGGGATTGAGGATGGGTTTTATTTGTTGATTGAAATTTGTTGTAAATGAAAGATGGGGAATAAAACGAGCTAAATGTGTTATATGTGACTTGAATTTGTTGAATAAGTCATGTGATAACTGATATTGAGGGGATAGAAGAGCATGAGTAGGCTATGATTGATACAGACATTGATGTTGAGACAGATGATGTGTAATACTATGATGTGATCGTGATATGATTGTGATTGATGACATGTGCATATTCATTATTCATCCCATGTGTGAACTATCTGTTGCATGAGTTCTGAGACACTGATATGAGGATGGATGGATATGAGACACAGTTGAGACTAGCTCCGGCTAGAGATATATGAGATGGACTAGCTCCGGCTAGCGATTTGGATGCCGATGGGATCTGGTTCCGGCGGTGATACATGGTCCATGTGTGGGCCCCATGTGTTCTGATTTGAGTATTCAGCGCGGTCTGATTACGTCAACAGATGTGTATCTTAGGACAGACATGCATCACGACTACATGACATCATTATTGCATTTGCATCGCATTTGACTTCATCTTTGTCTGTGGTGTGTGGATCTATTTGCTCTTATATGAGGATATGTGGTTGATGTTTAGATACTGTTGGATATATCTGTTGATTATGAATTGTGTAGTATAGGTTGTTGGTTCGCTATTAGAATGAAGTTTCGGTGGTTCGGTTGGGATTGAAAGGAGTTGTTTGTAGCTGCTAGTTTAGCTTATTTTAGTGTTACTTGCGAGTACCTGTTGCTTTTGGTACTCACCCTTGCTTCTACACAGTTGTGTAGGTTGACAGCTCTATCAGATCCAGCTTATTACTCATCTTCAGATTAGAGCTTCCAGACTTACTTGAGAGGTAGCGGTTCATTCCAGACGTGCCCTCAAGTTATCTATATTTACTGTTCTGTTCTATTCTAGAACTTTACTATGAGACTTGTATATTTTATTCAGATTATGTATTAGAGGTTTGTACATGTGACAACCAATTCTGGGTTTATGTTGAGTTTATTTAAAGACTTCCGCTTATCTTTCTATCTTATTCTTATTTATAAATTCTGTATCGACGGGTTTTTGGGTGTTAGGCTGACGTGTCCGGTGGGGGTTTGGGCACGTGCCATCACATCTGATTTTGGGGTGTGACATAAAGTTATCAAAGAATGAGAAAGTCGAAGTAATATTATCTTGTAATATTAAAATTAGTTGATTATTTCTATCATTTTAATTATTTCCAAGATTTATATACCAGAAGATTTTATTTTTATTTGTAAAAATAATAGGAGTAATTATTTGGCATAGGTAGTATTAATATTTGTTTAATAACAATTAAAAGAAAGTGTCAATAGAAAAAGTGAATAGTAGTAATAGTAGTGTGTATAATAGTAA
>NW_006239011.1:1248665-1259697 GCF_000226075.1 Solanum tuberosum | reverse complement strand
TGTGTGCTTACTATTGCTTTCTTGTATATATCCTTTTAAATGTATGGGATTTAAAAAGGCCCCATACATTAAACCTCAATTAAATGTTCATTTGCAAGAGTTAAAAGCAAATCCCAATTTTGCAACAAACCTCAATCAAATCCTTGACCCAGCCCACCATATTATCCTTATTTATTCATACATTAGGCCTATCTATATTGATTTTAAGTAAGAACATGACACATAAAATTTGAATTTATATTTTTGCAATTCTCATTTATATAGTGCATCTATTTTTGTGATGTGTTTTAATTTTTTGCAGATAAAGAGAAGATCATATGGTGTATATATGGATAGAAAAGTAGGAAATGATTATGGAAAGATTTGAGGAGAAGGACAAAGGCACAACCAAATTGACATAAATATTCTTTTTGTGTAATATTATTTCTTTGTTTTTATCCTAAATAGTTTAAAATTAGTATTTTTAAAATTTGATTTTTTTGTATACAAAAAAATTGATGATATTTTTTTTACCACAAGCAAAGTAAATCTTTTTTTTTTTTTATAATAGAATTATTTAAATGGTTATATTGTTATGATAAAAGTCTTAAGAAGGATGCGTATGCTATTTTTTCTTCTATGTATAATTTTTGTTTTTTTTCTCTATTAGTCTTCTTTAATTTAATTTTCTATAAAATATTTACTGTCAAAATTCTGTATTTTTATTTTGGCTCAAACTAGTCCTTTGTGACTTTTTTGAAAGTTTGCTAACTACTAACCAAAGTTCAAAATTTATGGGTGGTTGGTTAAAAGAAATTGATTTTACATATTGAAATACACTCCTCATTTGGTGTTTCTTGTCGCACTTTTTAATATTTATTTGAAATTGTTTTATTTTAGTGATTATTTGTCACAACCCAAAAATGGATGTGATGACACTCGTCTTATCCCACCAAGAAAAGTTAGCCTACAACCCAACCATTTCAACAAAGTGTGGAAATAAAATAAAAATAGAAGTTCAATAACAATTACTGATACAGATAACAAGTCAACTTAACTAAATCTCTGAAACCTGGTTGTCACGTGCACAAGGCTCTAATGTAAATACTAGAATTGAAAGAAAATACATAAGTCTCAAATGACGATGTCTCTCAAGTAAAACAAAATCATAAACAGAAGTAAGAAGGTCCGCTGAGATGACAAACAACTACCTCAAAAATCTCTATAGGAAGCCTCGGAAAATAAGAGAATAGAAAGTATCACGAAGATTCGTGCTCATAACCTACAAATATGTAGAAGCAAGGGGTGAGTACCAAACCACACGGTACTCAACAAGTAAACTTCTAAACACAGGCTAAGGGAATAGAATACGGGTACTCCTTACACCCCATCCGAACCTCCACAACTGCAACCTGCATAAAACCAGCACAACCTAAATGTTCATAGTTGAATTAGTACACAACTCAACAACAACACTCTAACAAATTACATATCCTCAACAACAAGCTCAATATTCATCAATCACAACTTCCACAGAAAGGCACTCACAAGATCAGCAACGCACAAGATCAAGTTCATCAATGATAAAAATGTGCAATGCAATGAAATACAATGTCAAGTATAGTGATGCATGCCTGACCTAATGATACACACCCGCTGTATCTCAGTCCGGGACCAATGTAGGACATATCTGTCCATGCATCCGTCGTGGCGTGCAACATGACCCTCAATAATAAAATCCATCGCGGCGTGCGACACGTCCCTCGATAATCAAATCTGTCACGGCGTGCAACATGTCCCTCGAAATGGTACATCCTCTTTAATTTCTTATTCTTCCTTAATTCACATAACTCTTATCACAATCATGTCTTAGAACCAATGCAAATGACATGTTCACACAAATAATGAGGAGATGACCATTTTCATAACAATGCACAATTCACAATACAACTGTGATACATCAACAATTGATCAATAAGCCTTTCAAATCATTCTCAAACATCACACACCAATAATTAATCACATTGTCTTTTATTACCTTTTTTTCCATCATTAGAATTATACAACACGGACAAGTTAACCTATCACCAATTCCAATTACTCCCCAACTTATACCACAAGGAAATACATGATTCTATGCACGTAACAAGTGTTTAGAAATTCACTTGCCTCAAATAACCGAACAATCACTCCGGGACTTGAGCCTTCCCTTTCGTTGAGCTTCCAAATCAATGCAATCTATTCAAGTACATATTCACAATAAGATTTCGAAACTAACAACACCCACATTACTATGTGTTTAGCCTTGACCTAAAAATTCACTAAAATTTATAATCAAGTTCGTAAATCTTGATGCCAATTAACATTTCAACTATCATATTTTCCAAGTTTCAAGTCTAGGGTTAATGTTAATTCCTCCAATATCATAATCTAATGGTATTCACATAATACCATAAACCTAATATTTAATTACATATACCAATATATCAAAACTTGAATCATAATATGGCAATAATAAGAAAATCAAAGAAACAACGAAGTAAATTATGAACAAAATCACGAGCACACTTACTGTTTCAAAACCTTACATTCATACAACATACATTTCTATTTATTAATTTAATCATCATTGACTAATCACGACCTTAATCATTACATAATGGTTGTTCATTAACACCCTTGCTCTCCATTTTTTTAAAAACGACCTATACAGATTCAATTTTCATTTCTTCGAAATTAAAACCCATTTAATTGTTTCTCTTTTTCTTTAGTTATCAACAATACTAATAATAATAATAAAATAATAGGATATATATCATATATATATATATATATATATATACAACAATACAAAGGTTTGGACGTGATTACCTTATGACTTATGTCCTTAGTTCCTCTTTGTGTCTATGTGCCGCCGATGCATAGATTAATTTCTTCCTTCTCTTTATTTTCTTTTCTAAATTAACTATGTATTAGAAGTAATAATTCCTACTAACTTATTTTAATATTTCAGACTTGGCCCATTATTATTAATAATAAATAAATTACCCGCAAAATAATTAACTATAGTTAAATGGCTATTCAAAATTATCAAAAATGACCTTTCGGGTCTGGGTCATTACATTATCTACCACTAAAAATTATGTTCGTCCTCGAACATAAAGTAAAAGAAAGTATCTGAAGTTTCGAAAAGTTGAGGATATATGGCAGGCATATCAGACTCTGTCTCCCAAGTTGCCTCTCCAACTGAACGATGCTTCCACTACACCTTCACCGAAGCAATCTCCTTTGTCCTAAGCTTTCGAACTTGCCTATCTAATATAGCTATAGGCTCCTCCCCGAAAGTCAAGTGTGGATCCAACTCCACTAAATCGAGTGAAAAGCACATGAGTCTCATCCAAAATATACTTCCGAAGCATAGAGACATGGAAAATAGGATGATCCGCTGATAAACTAGGTGGTAAGGCCAACTTATAGGCCATTTCTCCCACTCGGCTCAAAATATCAAAAGGTCCAATAAATCTAGGTCTAAGTTTGCACTTCTTCCTGAACCTCATAACACCTTTCATGGGTGATAATCGGAGCCAAGCATGACCACTCTCCATAAAGACTAAGGCTCTAACTCTCCGTTCTGCATAACTGTTCTGTCGACTCTGGGCTGTCAACAGTCTATACTGAATCATATGGACTTGCTCCATAGATTCTATAAGGAAGTCTTTATCCAAAGAGTCTATCTCCGCCGAATCAAAGTAACCGATCGGAGATCTACACCTTCTTCCATACAATGCCTTAAATGGGGCAATCCAAATACTAGAGTGATAATTGTTATTGCAGGCAAACTCTGCTAAGGGAAAATGGCGATCCCATCTAGCACCGAAATCGATCACAAATGCTCAGAGCATGTTATCTTACACCTGAATCGTCCGCTCAAACTAACCATCTGTCTGAGGGTGAAATGTTGTATTCATATCTAACTGAGTGCCGACACCATGTTGTAATGCATTCCAGAAATGGGAAGTAAACAATGAACCTTGATCAGATATAATAGAGACCGGAACTCCATGTAATCGTACAATCTGACTGTTATATAGCTCGGCTAACTTCTCCACCGTATACTTCACCTGAACCGGAATGAAGTGGGCAGTCTTGGTGAGCATGTCAACAACAACCCAAATTGAGTGATAACCACCTACTGTGGTAGGAAAACCCACAACAAAGTCCATAGTGATCCGCTCCCACTTCAAACTAGGAATAGGCATCCTCTGAGATACACCCTCGGGTTGTTGGTGCTAACACTTTACCTGTTGTCAAGTCAAACACATAGAAACAAACTCTGAAATATCCCTCTTCATCCTACACCACTAGTAATGCTGACTCAGAGCATGACATATCTTCGTCACTCCTGGATGGATGGAATATCGAGAACAATGGGCCTACTCAAGAATCAATTTAATCAACTCGCCCGTCTTGGGCACACAAATCCTACTTCGATCCTCAAGACACCATAAGAATCAAGGACATCCTTCTTGTCTTCCCCTATCAACACTTTGTCTCGAATAAGACATAACTTATAATCATCAAATTGGTCCTCATGGATCAACTCGACTAAAGAATACCAAGCCTCAATAAAAGCAATCATCCCATCACTCTCCTCTGAAAATCTGCAACCGGACAAGACTGTTAGCTAACATCTGAATATATCTAGCCAACAGTCTCTCCTTAATACTAAGCGTTGTAAGACTCCCCAAGCTAGAAGTCTTACTACTCAAAGCACCGACCACAACTTTGGCCTTCCCTGGATGATATAGAATGGTCACATCACAATCCTTCATTAACTTAAGCCATCTATCCTGCCTTAAGTTCAGATCCCTCTGACCGAAGATGTACTGAAGATTCCGATGATCGGTGAATATCTCGCAATGCACCCCATACAAATAGTGACGCTATAACTTAAGTACAAAGATCACGACCGCCAACTTCAAATCATGAGTAGGGTAGTTCTTCTCATGGGTCTTCAACGGTCTAGAAACATAAGCAATCACCTTCCCCTTCTGCATCAATACACCACCCAAACCGACTCTTGAAACATCACAATACATAGTAAAGTGCACACCCTCCTCTGGTAAAGTAAACACAAGGGCCGAAGTCAACAAGGTGTTGAGCTTTTGAAAGCTCTCCTCACACTCATCAGGCTACTGAAAACCCACACCATGTCGAGTCAATCTAGTCAACGAAGCTACAATTTTAGGGAAACTCTAGAAAAATCATCGATAATAGCCTGCCAATCCTATAAAATTTTGAATCTTGATAGGAGAAGTAAGTCGCGTCCAGCCTCTAACTGCCTCAATCATGGCTAGAATCTACTCTAATACCCTTCTTGGATACCACGGGTCCCAAGAATGCCACATAATTAAGCCAGAACTCACACTTTGAGAACTTGACATACAACTTCTCTTCCCTCAACCTCTGAAGTACAATCCTCAAATGTCGAACATGGTCCTCATTAGTCTTGGAGTAAACCAAAATATCATCGATGAAGACAATCACAAAAGAATCAGGTATAGTCGAAACACCCCGTTCATCAACTCCATAAATGTTGCAGGGGCGTTAGTCAACCAAAAAGACATCACTAGAAACTCATAATGCCCATACCGAGTTCGAGATGTCTTAGGGATATCTAATGCCCTAATGTTCGACTGATGATATCCAGACCTCAAATCAATCTTAGTGAAAAACGATGCTCCTTGTGCTTGATCAAATAAGTCTTCAATACGCGGAAGAAGATACTTATTCTTCATTGTTACCTTGCTCAATGGACTGTAATCAATGCACATCCTCATAGTCGGATCCTTCTTTTTCACAAACAACACAGGGGCACCCCAAGGTGACACACTAGGGCGAATAAACCCCTTAATAAATCCTACAAGTCTTTCAACTCTGCTGGAGCCATACGGCAGGGAGGAGTAGAAATGGTCTTAGTGCCCGGCTTCAAATCAATAGCAAATTCAATATCCCTATCATGAGGAACACTTGGAAGATTAGAAGGAAATACACCGAGAAACTCCTGAACCACGGGAACAGAATCCATGGGAGGTGGTTCAACACTAGTGTCCTGAATAACCCTCTCTACACCAATCTCTGAGCACGGATGAATGAGATGACCTTGCGAGGATAAGAGCCTCTAGTACCCTTCCACTCAACCCTCGAAACAATAGGCATTGCTAAAGTCATATTCTTAGCATTACAATCAAGAATAACATGATAAGGAGAAAGCCAATTCATTCCCAAGATAACATCAATGCCTACAATCCCCAGAATGATTAAGTCTACCAAGTGTCATACCCCGCCAAAAAAACAAGACGGGATCAATACACTTGATCCACAACTAAGGGCTCATCCACGGGTGTAGAAACACGAATAGGTACAAGCATGCTATCACACATCATATAAAATTTAGCAGAAAACTATGTAGACACATAAGAGAATGTAGACCCTGGATCAAACAATACAAACGCAGATCGATGACATACTGGATGATACCTGTAATAACAACATTAGAAGTCTCCGCCTCGGGTCTTCTTGGGAAAGCATAACAGTGGCCCCGTCTTCCACCTCCAACCTAGGTGGTACCTCTACCCCCACTTTGCTGAGTTGCAATATCGCTACTAGAAGCTCTACCGCCTCTACCTGCCTGAACTCTACCTTGACCTCTATCTTGTGGTACAAGTGGTCTAGTATGAAATGAAGAATTAGGTTGGGTTCCTCTACAACCCCTCTAGTAAGTACACTATTGCATCAGGTGATCAGGATCTCCAGAACTAAAGCAAAACCTCTGACTAGGGAACTGCTGTGCGTATCCTAAAAACCTACTATAAGTGCCTCGCCCTATAGGTCGCTACTGTGAACCGTACGAGCCCTGACCTATGCTATAAGAACCTCGAGTTATCTGATCAACCTCAGATGTCGTCATAGATGCATCAATGGGTCCCTAATAATGAAAGGAACCACCCCCTTTGTGTGATCCCCTACCTCCAGATGAGGCACCATGAAACAAACCTGTTGTATGGTCCCTCTTAGGGTCCCCAAACTCCTCTTTCTCCATCAATTCCGTCTCTTGGGTGGAAATCACAAAGGACTGAAAGGAAGCCTTTTCTTGAGATGCCCTAAACACAACCGATCTGATAGAGAAATTCAGCCCCTTCAAAAAAATAAGAATCCTCTCTATCTCGTCTAGAATAATGGCCAAAGCATGCCTAGACAATTGGCAAAAGTGGGCGTCATACTCTGTAACAAATAATTTGTCCAGTCTCAGATTCTCAAACCTTAAACGACTCTCCTCTCTCACACTCCAAGGGATAAAACTCTCATGAAAGGCACTAGATAATATCTCCCAAGTCAGTGGAGGAGATCCAACTGGAAAGAGCCCGAATAAACTCTCCACCACTCTCTCGCTGGCCCAGGAAGCTGGACTTATCATACTGAACCCTATGTGACTCACCTAATCCAACCACCTCTAGCAACTCTCGGCATATAGTTAGAAACTCATGAGCGTCCTCACTCTTCCCACCTTGAAACTTAGGTGGGTCCATCGTTCCGAATTTCTCATACCTGCGTTGCTCATCCTTTGTAAGAACGATCGGTGGTGTAACTTGTCCCCCAAATGTTGGTGCAAGATCATTCCCAACCATAGGGTCCACTGGTGGCTTCCCTACCACATCTTGAATAATTGGAGCTTGCTGATGATCTTGGGTCTAAGCCCCCTCTCTTCTTTGAGAGTCCTGTGGTGTGGCTCTCGCTCCACTACCCTGAGTAAATATCTCAAGCACACTTAACACCTGCAATAATGTATCATGAAGCAAAGGTGTGGTTGCAGGCTTTGGAGAAACCTGGTCCTCTATGTCATCAATTTGAGGCTCTGGACAGACCTCTCTAGCATGGCCCCTCACGGGTGCTGCTCCACGGGCATGACCTCTGGCTAGTGTCATTCCATAAGCACGACCTCTAGCTCGGGCTCACCCTTACCCTAAGCTGGTGCTTCAAAAAATTTCTCGAGAAGTGCCTCCCTTCTACCACTAGTAACAGTAGCTCTAGTCCTCGTCATCTGTCAAAAGAATATACAATACCTTAGTACTAGGGAAGGTAACCAAGCACGATGAGAAAGAATGATCAAAATAAAATTTTCTAATAGTCTTCATAGCCTCTTAGAGATAAGTACAGACGTCTTCGTACTGATCCTTGAGACTCTACGTAAACTCGGCTTGTATACACGTGAGACCAAAGAACCTGGGGCTCTGATACCATTTTGTCACAACCCAAAAATGGATGTGATGGCACTCGTCTCATCCCACCAAGACAAGTAAGCCTACAACGCAACCATTTCAATAAAGTGCAGAAATAAAATAAAAAATAAAAGATAAAAGTTCAATAACAATTACTAATACGGATAGCATGTCAACTTAACTAAATCACCGAAACCTGGTTGTCACGTGCACAAGCTTCTACTGTAAATACTAGAATTGAAATAAAATACGTAAGTCTCAAATGCAGTTGTCTCTCAAGTAAAACAAAATCATAAACAAGAGTAAGAAGGTCTTCTGAGATGACAAACAACAACCTCACAAATCTCCACAGGAAGCCTAAGAAAAGAAGAGAATAGAAGATATCACGAAGATCCACACTCGTAACCTACAAAAATGTGGAATCAAGGGGTGAGTACCAAACCACATGGTTCTCAACAAGTAAACTTCTAAACACAAGCTAAGAGAATAGAATACGGGTACTCCTTATACCCCATATGAACCTCCACAACTACAACCTGTATAAAACTAGCCCAACCTAACAGTTCACAGTTACATAGCACTCAACTCAACAATAACACTCTAACAAATTACATATCCTCAACAACAAACTAAGCATTAATCAATCATAACTTCCACAGAAAGGCACTCTAATGAGTCCGAGATTTGGACTCATTTAGGGCTTTGGTTAAATAGATTTAGTGTCCTCAAATACTTAATTTGTTCCAATAACTGATGTTAAATCCTTGATTTTCAAGTATATGGATTGAGGAACAAAGCAAGGACACTAACAGGCAAAAAGAAACAAACAAACTGAAGAAATGAAGAAGTGCGAGCCTGATGATTGGCGAGATAACTTGGTGGATCGCCAAGTTACTCCTGGATCGCCTAAATATACAGAACACTGAGCCTAAAATAGGAGGAACTTCGGTGAACTGCATTTCCATTTAGCGACTCGTCGACTGTATCGGCGAAGGACAACCATGTCACTGAGAGTACTGATGGAGACCTAGGTAAATAAAGATTGGCTAGTTAAAAGACTAATGGACGCATCGTGGGATGGAACGATGATCCTGATCTGGATCGCCTAAAATTACAGTGGTTGGAGGAGGAAAATGTGAAGAAAGAAGGCGAGACGAAGGGACAATCGGTGAGTTGCCGAATGGTCGGTGAAGCCTGACTTACCTCACTGATTGGCCCCAAAAAGCCACACCTTAGATTAGTATAAATTGATTTTTGGAAGAAAGAGAAAGCATTCAGAAATTGTAAGGAACAAAGGAAAGAGAGCAAAATCACCGCTGCTGTTGATTTTGAGTTATTTTTGCAATATTTTCTATTGGGTATTGTAATAGCGAAGATATTCTGCATACTAAAGTTTTGATTTTCAAATACCCAGCTATGGAGTTTTTAGCAGGTATCGAATTTCATCTTTTTACGATGATTGGTTAAAACCCCAATCTTGGTGGTTTGACAATGTAACCAATTGTTGTGTTTGATTTAATGGGTGCTAGTAATTATTGATTTTTGGTGTTAATTTAAAGTGGTCTAATTTATTACCATTGTTTATATTCCTATATTGTATATATATTGTAATGTACTTCAGGGTTTTACGCTTGCTTGAGAAAGAAGTGTAGAGCTAAGGTAGTAACTTGGCATCCTTAGCTAGTGAGGCTTGATGGTTTCAGCTTGAGAAAGTGAAATCCAAGCTCCATACTTTGTATTTAGCTCAATAGAGTAGATTTGATGAGATTGTGGGCTGGTCTTCTTATGGTATACATTGAGGTTCGAAAGAACTCAGTGGAAATAAGGTATTTGTTCGACAGAAAAATGCTTTATCTAAAGCCCATTCAACCTGTAACAAATTAACAAGGCTGGTTAGTAATTTGCACCCGTTGAGTTGAATTTAGCAGTTGGTTGGTCAATCCCCCAAGTATTGTCTCCGTATTTGATTGTCTCTTTTTGATTGTTGAAGTGGATTGGTAGTCTGACAACTGTTCGTTTGGATTGGTAACAACGTCTTTGAGTTTGGCTTATAGATTCCTAAACATTGTGTTTGTTCAGCTGCAAAGGTCACTGTCATAATTTAATATTTGAATTCAAAAGAAGGCTACTCTTTGTGGGATCGACCCCAACTCATTTTGTAACACCTCGGAAATTCTATGACTTAAGTTAGAGCCTCACCTTATGAATAATGACTTAAAAACAGTTAAAATGATGTTCCTAAACCTAAATTAATGCAATTGACTTGGTTTGGAGGAGTAAAAACTCTAAACGTCAAGAAACGACCACGACGTCCGGAAACTAGAGAAGAATGTGTTCTAGTGTGTCCTTAGGTTTTTGAATAGGTTTGGGAGTGTCGTATAATGGTATAATCTTGTAAAAAGGTTTAAATTAAGTAAGTATATGTTCATAGGGTCAAAACGTCCGGGTACGAACCCCCCAAGGACCCCCATAAGGGGGTCCTTGAGGAGGACCCAAACTTGGACCCAAAAGCTGTCAAAACTGCAGCAAACGACGAGACCAAGACTCATTGCCCATAGACTGGTCGACGGACCGTAAGTCATGGCCGTGAGCCCATACATAGTCATGGGAGACTTTCCCCCCCCAAAAGGGAGCCTCAGTACCAAACGACGGATGACCAGCACGTTTCGTAACTCCACCTACAGTCCGTAGGTGGAGTGCCGTAAGTCCTGGCAGTTTTTAAGTTTTTACTTTTAGTTTAGGGGTCTTAGTTTTAGTTAGTTATTTAATTAAGG
>NW_006239011.1:1244108-1248258 GCF_000226075.1 Solanum tuberosum | reverse complement strand
GATGATTCTACCCTAGGTTATGTATAATTTCTATGAAATTAGGGTTGAGTCTTTTAATGAAGCCTTGAAGGCTATGAAGGGAATATGTCAATTGCTTATATTGATGTTGATTATGTTATTACTTCATGAATTACCTTGTGTTATGTATTGGTTATGAATTGTTTGGTAATTGAAGTATGGATGTCCCACGAAGGGAAATAAGGTATGAAGTTTGGTTCTTCTTTGAACTCAAGTATGAAAGGTGAATTACTTAGATTGTAATGATGCTATACCTAATGTTTTATTGTGGTGTTGATGACCTAGTTTCCTTATCTTTAAACCCTCTACACTTGAATTAGTTATGAAGTATGTATGTATGTTATGGTATGATTGCTATATGATTGAAAGGTAGTTCTCATGATTGTAGTGTAATGTAAAGTGAAAGGTTTACTCACTTGCCAAATGTTTCTGAGGTGAAAGGATTGTTACTCACTTATGAACACGTATGAGCTATCATGGTAAGATGTCTACATAAGAGTCTAGTAAAGGCTAATGTGAACTTATGTGATGACTAAAGATGATTACAAAAGGGAATTAGATGCTTAGCACCGAAAGGGCATGTAAATGGGATGGGGGTCTCACGTTTAGTAAGTCCGGCTCCCCACATGGGTTTCCTCACGTTTAGCAAGTCCGGATTACCACAATATGTGTTGTCTCATGAGATGAAAACCCCCACGTTAGTAAGTTAGGGTTTCTAGAAGCAATCTCCTTGACCCTTAACTATGTGACCACATAAGACTTTAGGTTAGTGGATCCACCTAGATAGCTATGCACGAATGATTACACCTTAGGCAAGTGTTAACCCTCTCTTTTCGGTGTGGGAGTAGAACATCGGATTCCATGTAGCTCTCATGGTCTATGTCGTTTATGGCAATATATCCCTAATGTAAAAGTAAATGAAGGTATGAAAGGTGTGAACTATTATTAGGACTTTCTTGAGGGTTTCTACATAGTGTAAGAGAGTGTATGAGACTTCTCTTGTACATTGCACTTGTGGGATCCTAAGAGATGGTTGTAGTAGTGTTCTCTTATGATTAAGATGATTATGACTTATGTATGTTGAAGCTATGTTATGTATGATCATTATGAATATGGTAAGTTATGATGAAATACGATCTTATGAATGTATGCATGAAGTAGGTTACTTAAATGTGATACTTGGCTTTTGAGTAGGGTTATGGGATTCTATTCTTTGCATTGCACTAGTATTGCTTGGGTTGTCTACATGGTTGGGATGACATTTATGTTTGGGTTGTACCCATGGTGCTTTACTTTGTGTGCATATTGGATTTACTTAGGTAAAAAGCATGTTTTGGCTAAATGTCCTTTTATGTATGTTTCAAATGGTTTCTATGCATAGTAGCCATACTTAGTACGTGTGTTGTACTAACCCATATTTTCTCCCTTTTTCCCCACACATTTAGGTTCGGGCCGTTGAAGATTCAAGCTTACTTTTCAAGACACTTGGAGTTGTTTCCCCAAGTTGGTGAGTCCTCAATTCCGAGGATGAGACCATATGATCTAGCTTCTATGTTTAGTCCTTTGCTTATGTTGAAAGACATTGTTGTACTTTCCTATTTCTAGACTTCTAATTGATGTAAAGGCTAAGTCCCATTTTCGATACTTCTATGTCTAGATGGTACATTGTGACGAAGTTAGATTCATTTTTCATGTATGAAGTGAAGTTGAACTTCCAAAGTAAAAGTTTTAAATTTTCAGTAATTTTATTCTATGATACTTGCTATGATGAAGGCTAAGGGCTTGTATAAGACCTCTCTGAGGTCGAATACGCCGGTAACGACTAGGGGGTGCTCTCGGGTCGTTACAAACTTGGTATCAAAGCATAAGGTTGAGAATAATGTAGGATCCATGTCACAAGATACCACGTCGAGTAGAGTCTTGTTCATGGGTGTGAAGCGCGCCACACTTATGAATGGGAGGCTACGAGATGCTTAGGAACTTTCACTATTTTTCTACTCCTTAGTCGTGCCTAAGAGTCTTAACTCTATTTAGTCCTTTTCTTCTAATCCTTCTCTTGTGCTTATAGGCAATGAACATAAGAAGGAACAATGCAAGAAGGGCCAGTGAGGAGAATGTGAATGAGGAGGTTCCCTCTCAAGCTCCTCAAAACCCTCAAGTTCCCATTGAAGAAGGGGCTATGTCTAATTTTGAGATAAGGTCGGCTATTCATAATTTGACTCAAGTGTTGGCCACTCAAGTTGCTAGGGATGCTAGGGTGCAAGTGAACCCCAATGCTAGCACTACCGCTTCTAGGATAAGGGATTTCACAAGGATGAATCCCCCTACTTTCTTTGGCTCCAAAGTGAAAGAGGATCCACAAGGGTTCACTAGTTGGTACGGGTAATTGCTATGGTTGTGGTAAGAGCGGCCACATGAGGAGGGACTGCCCGATGCTAAAGGCTCAAGGAAGGGAGAATGCTCAAGTACAAGCAAGTGGCCCAAATCCCGATGCCCCAAAGAAGAATCGCTTCTATGCTCTCCAATCCCGAGGTGATCAAGAGAGCTCTCCGGATGTTGTGACCGGTATGCTTCAAGTATTTTCAATTAATGTTTTGCATTGTTGGATCCCGGTGCCACTTTGTCTTTTGTAACCCCTTTAGTGGCTATGAATTTTGATATGCTTCTCGATGTCTTAGATGAACCCATTTTGGTTTCTACCCCGGTGGGTGATTCCATAGTTGCTAAAAGAGTGTATAGGGGTTGTCCCATATCATTGCCCAATAGAGTCACTTTGGTTGATTTGGTGGAACTTGATATGTTAGACTTTAATGTTATATTGGGGATGGATTGGCTTCATGCTTGTTTTGCGTCCATAGATTGTAGGACCCGAATTGTGAAGTTTCAATTTCCTAATGAACCCATTTTAGAATGGAAGGGAGGAAATTTACTGGATGGCCCCGGCGGAGTTGAAGGAATTGAAAACTCAACTCAAAGATTTGTTGGATAAGGGTTTCATCCAACCTAGTATATCACCTTAGGGTGCACCGGTGTTATTTGTGAAGAAGAAGGATGGATCTCTTCGTATGTGTATTGATTACCGACAATTAAATAAGGTGACCATTAAGAACAAGTATCCACTCCCTAGGATTGATGACTTATTTGATCAACTTCAAGGATCAAGTTACTTTTCAAAAAATTTATTTGAGGTCGGGTTATCACCAACTTAGGGTGAGAGGTGTTGATGTTCCAAAAACAGCCTTCCGAACAAGATATGGTCATTTTTGAGTTCTTAGTGATGTCCTTTGGTCTTACAAATGCCCCTGCGGCTTTCATAGACCTTATGAATCGTGTGTTTAGAAATTATCTAGACCTATTCGTTATTGTCTTTATTGATGACATCTTGATATTCTCTAAAAGTGAGGATGATCACATGAATCATTTGAAGATAGTTTTGCAAGTCCTAAAAGATCACCAACTCTATGCTAAGTTTAGCAAGTGTGAGTTCTGGCTAAGATCGGTTTCTTTCCTTGGTCACATTGTTTCTAGTGAGGGTATAGAAGTTAATCCAAAGAAAACCGATGCGGTCAAAAGTTGGCCTAGACCTTTGAGTCCTTCCGACATCCGAAGCTTTTTGGGTTTGGCCGGTTACTACCGGAGGTTTGTTGAGGGATTTTCATCTATTGCATCTCCATTAACGGCCTTAACTCAAAAGAAGTCCAAGTTTTAATGGTCGGAATCTTGTGAAAGGAGCTTCCAATTGTTGAAAGACAAGCTCACCTCCGTTCTGGTTTTAACCTTATCGGAGGGCACCGAAGGGTTTGTAGTATATTGCGACTCTTCCCGAGTGGGTTTGGGTTGTGTCCTCATGCAACATGGTAAGGTTATAGCTTATGCCACGAGACAACTCAAGGTGCATGAGAAGAATTATCCAACTCATGACCTTGAGCTAGCGGTCGTAGTCTTTGCTTTAAAGATTTGGAGACACTATCTCTATGGGGTACATGTGGATGTCTTTATCGACCACAAGAGTCTTCAATATGTTTTTAGCCAAAAAGAATTGAATATCCGACAAAGGAGGTGGTTGGAACTCTTAAAAGATTATGATATGAGTGTCCTTTACCACCCCGGAAAAGCAAATGTGGTTGCGGAT
>NW_006239011.1:1242582-1244070 GCF_000226075.1 Solanum tuberosum | reverse complement strand
GATGCTTTGAGTCGTGTATCTATGGGTAGTGTGTCACATGTGGAAGAAGAGAAAATGGAGTTAGCCCGTGATGTACATAGGATAGCTCAGTTGGGCGTCCGACTTGAAGATTCTCCAAAATGAGGTGTCATGGTCTGTCATAATTCTGAGTCATCAGTTGTTGTTGACGTGAAGTCTAAGCAACATCTTGACCCTATTTTGATGGAACTAAATGAGTCGGTTCTCAACAATGCAATAGAAACTTTCTCTCAAGGAGAAGATATGGTGCTTAGGCACCAAGGAAGATTATGTGTGCCGGATGTGGATGGCCTAAGAGAGACAATCTTAGAGGAGCACATGGGTCCCGATACTCCATTCATCCGGGAGCCACCAAAATGTATCGCGACTTACGTGAGATTTATTGGTGGAAAGGAATGAAAAGAGACATAGCAAAATTTGTGGCTAGGTGCTCAAATTGACAATAAGTCAAAGCCGAGCACCAAGGACCGAGAGGTCTAACTCAAGATATTGATATCCCCACTTGGAAGAGGGAAGATGTCAATATGGATTTTGTGGTAGGTTTGCCTCGAACCCGTAGGCAACATGACTCCATTTGGGTCATTGTGGATAGGTTGACTAAATCAGCCCATTTTCTTCCCGTCAAAGTTTCTTATTCGGCAGAAGATTATGCTAAGTTGTACATTAAGGAGATTGTGAAGTTTCATGGGGCCCCGTTGTCGATTATTTCGGATAGAGGTGCCCAATTTACTTCCCATTTTTGGAGATCTTTCCAAAGTGGGTTTGGTACTCAAGTGAAACTTAGTACCGCATTTCTCCCTCAAACGGATGGTCAAGCGGAATGCACCATCCAAACCCTAGAGGACATGTTGAGAGCGTGTGTCATTGACTTCAAAGGTAATTGGGATGACCACCTACCTTTGATAGAATTTTCCTACAACAATAGCTACCACTCGAGTATTGCTATGGAACCCTTTGAAGCACTTTATGGTAGAAGGTGTCAATCTCTGATTGGGTGATTTGAGGTAGGTGAATTTGCTCTTCTTGGTCCCGAGGTAGTCTATGAGGCCACGGAAAAAGTTCAACTTATAAGGGATAGGTTGAAAACAGCTCATAGTCGGCAAAAGTCTTATGCCGATAATAGAAAGAGAAATCATAAATTTGAAGTAGGTGATTGGGTCTACTTGAAGATCTCACCCATGAAAAGGGTGATGAGGTTTGGTAAGAAGGGGAAACTTAGCCCCCGGTATGTTGGGCCTTATGAGATCTTGAAGCGTGTCGGAAAGGTCGCTTATGAGTTGAAATTACACATCGAATTGGCCCCGGTTCACCCGCTGTTCCATATTTCTATGGTAAAGAAGTTTATAGGTGACCCGGTGTCCATTCTCCCTCTAAAAGGCTTAGGGGTGAATGAGAACCTTTCTTATGAAGAGGTTCCGGTCGAAATCCTAGATCGTCAAGTTAAGAAGTTGAGGAATAAAGAGGTGGCCT
>NW_006239011.1:1232666-1242452 GCF_000226075.1 Solanum tuberosum | reverse complement strand
TTTTTCCTCCTACTCCTAGCCATAGTTGAGGTTAGTAGTTTCTCTTAATTTGGTATAAATTGAAAATCATGTGTGTTGATGATTATGACATGATTTCCTTGTATGTGCATATTTTTGTGAAAATACTTGCTTAAGGTTGTATTTTGAGTTTTCATGAATTTTGTCTCTCATGATTGAAATTGCACTCATAGATGTTGTGTGACGTTGTCTTCATGAGAGTTGTAATTAGCATGCTTGATGTTGTCTTGCTAAAGAAATGTCTTGTTGATTGCTTAACATATTTGTTGATGCTCATTGAATATGGAGAAGGTAGTTCCTCCTATACTTATGTGAAGTAAAGAGTTTTGAGCATAGTGATGTTGTGGATTAAATTCCTATATGATATAATGATATGATGTTGTTGATGTGACTGGTTGTGGTGCTGCTAGTTTGAGTTATTGTCTCCCTAGAAAGAAGTCCAAGTGACATTTAGGGACGAATGTTCCTAAGGAGGGGATATTGTAACACCCCGGAAATTCTATGAGTTAAGTTAGAGCCTCACCTTATGAATAATGACTTAAAAATAGTTAAAATGATGTTCCTAAACCTAAATTAATGCAATTGACTTGGTTTGTAGGAGTAAAAGTCTAAACGTCAAGAAACGACCACGACGTCCGGAAACTAGAGAAGAATATGTTCTAGTGTGTCCTTAGGTTTTCGGACAGGTTTGGGAGTGTCGTATGATGGTATAATCTGGTAAAAAGGTATAAATTAGGTAAGTATATGTTCATAGGGTCAAAACGTCCGGGTACGACCCCCCCCAAGGACCCCTATAGGACCCAAACTTGGACCCAAAAGCTGTCAAAACTGCAACAAACGACGAGACCAGGACTCACGGCCCGTAGACTGGTCGACGGACCGTAAGTCATGGATGTGAGACCATAATTATTCATGGGAGACTTTCCCCCCCAAAAGGGAGCCTCAGTACCAAACGACGGATGACCAGCACGGTCCATAACTCCACCTACGGTCCGTAGGTGGAGGGCTGTAAGTCCTGGCAGTTTTTAAGTTTTCAGTTTTAGTTAGTTATTTAATTAAAGGTTAAGAGGGGTGGTTGGTTAACTAATTACCATTCTAAACCTAACTATAAGACCCTAACCCTAAGACTTTAACTCACCCAACTAAGCTCACAAGTCAAAATTCATTCTTTATCAAAACTCTCTCAACTAAGAACCCCATTGAAGAAGAAGACCAAGATTCATCTAGGGCAGCAAGGTTTAGATTTTTCCCATCAGTTCTCAAGAAATTGTACTGAGGTATGGTGGCTTATCACTCTTGGGATTCCTTTCGTCAAGAGGCCCCTTCAAGATGAATTTCAAAATTTCCAATTTCTAGGTTTTCAATCCAAAAACGTGAGTCTTCCTTCTAAAGTGAAATTGATGTTATAAACTGAATTCTATTGATGTTATATGAACAGTTATGAATGAATTTATGTTATATTTGTGGTTACTCGAAGAATTCCCCATGAGACCCATGTTTCTCCTTCTTTTCCTAATTCTAACCCTAGTTGAGTTGGATATTGATTGAAGACTATGAATCGAGTGTGATGTTATGTAATTCATGCTTGGATAATGATTTTAGCCTAGGTTATGTATAATTTCTATGAAATTAGGGTTGAGTTTTTGAATAAAGCCTTGAAGGCTAAGAGGGAAATATGTTAATTGCTTATATTGATGTTGATTATGTATTACTCCATGAATTACCTTGTATTATGTATTGATTATGAACCGATTGGTAATTGAGGTATGAATGTCCTATGGAGGGCAAGAAGGTATGAAGGGTAGTTCTTCTTTGAACTCAAGTATGAAAGGTGAATTTCTTAGATTGTAATGATGATATACCTAATGTGTTGTTGTGGTGTTGATGTCCTAGTTTCCTCATCCTTAAACCCTCTACAGTTGAATTAGTTATGAAGTATGTATGTATGTTATGGTATGATTGTTATATGATTGAAAGGTAGTTCTCATGATTATAATGTAATGTAAAGTGAAAGGTTTACTCACTTGCCAAATGTTACAGAGGTGAAAGGATTGTTACTCACTTATGAACAGATATGAGCTATCATGGTAAGATGTCTACATAAGAGTCTAGTAAAGGCTAATGTGAACTTATGTGATGACTAAAGATGATTACAAAAGGAAATTAGATGCTTAGCACCGAAAGGGCATGTAAATGGGATGGGGGTCTCACGTTTAGCAAGTCCGGCTCCCCACATGGGTTTCCTCACGTTTAGCAAGTCCGGATTACCCACAATATGTGTTGTCTCATGAGATGAAAACCCCCACGTTAGTAAGTTAGGGTTTCTAGAAGCAAACTCTTTGACCCTTAACTATGTGCCCACATAGTACTTTAGCTTAGTGGATCCACCTAGATAGCTATGCACGAATGGTTACACCTTAGGCAAGTGTTAACCCTCTCTTTTCGGTGTGGGAGTAGAACATCGGATTCCATGTAGCTCTCATGGTCTATGTCGGTTATGGAAATTGTAACGACCCGAGAGCACCCCCTAGTCGTAACCGGCATACTCAACCTCTCGGAGGTCTAATACAAGCCTTTTAGCATTCATTCATCGCATAGATACTAAAAACCATAAGGAATTTAAAACTTTCTTCACACATGAAGAATACTTTCATTAATAAGCAAGCGGAAGACTTTAAAAACATCTAACTTTACAATATATATGTCTCATAAACCATCTAATACTTTGGAGTACAACATAGGGACTAAGCCCATACAAGACTTTAACAAAATACTAGAAATACATCAAAAGGGACATGTAGGGTATTGTCCTCGAATCAATGAGGATTCACCAAATCTTCATCTTCAACACTTAGAAACCTATCAAGTAGCCATGACATGTCACCATCTCCCAATCCCTACACTTTAGTCAAAAAGGGAAAGAAAGGGGTTAGCACAATTAAGTACTAAGTATGGAGACCATGCAAAAACATGCACAACGGACATTTACAAGGAATTGTATGCTTTCATATCATTTTGATAAAACCTCCATTTCACAAGTATAAGAGACATAATACAAGTCAACATTCACATATAAGACCATAACCAACCATACACACAATCAACATATATCCATATACAACTCATGCTTAACTTTAAAGGAACACATGCCATTTCATTACCATAGGTCCTCTACCTAACATAACCTTAAGACACACTTGAGTAAGACAAGAAGTGACCGCCCATACAACCTCTTCAAGCACACTTAAGTGTTCCTCAAGATTACCTTAGATAAGGACATTTCCTTTACAACATAACATCAATAGACCAACATTCTTTAAGAAACCATTTAGGAGACATCATAACAGCAATATACCAACATTCTTTTAGAAACCATTTAGGAGACATCATAACATCAATAGACCAACATTCTTTAAGAAACCATTTAGGAAACATCAAAGCACATAAGGGTACTTTCTCGTAACAGTCGTTAGACTTAGGGAACTCACTTTAGTATCTTCTAGGCCTACTCGTGCCATGTATAGGTAGCATTCCATACTATTACCTACACTTTGTAGAACCTATCCAATACTAGAGTGCACATCCCATATGATGGGAATAGGCATAACCGACATAGACCATACTAGCTAGGTATGGAATCTGGAGTCTATCCTACTCCGTGGGAGGTTGTTCTACTTGCCAAGGGTAGAACTAGTAAGCAACCCCATGTAGGCACATGGTTTAGGGGATGTCCAAGGAAGTTCACTGTGCCTAATCTCATACTCAACTATGCCACCTTCCTAACCACATCCAGTCGGTGCTAGCCTATTTCCCATAGAGTATTCAATCACATATATACTTAGGGAGGGTTCCTTTTCAAGTTCAACCAACTCATAGTACCTCTTCCCAAGAAAGTCCCATTCTTAGTCATAGCCAATCAAGGTTCATAAGGATAGCTCATTTAACTTTCTTAGACAAGGATTCTCATGCCGTTCCAGCTCCATCCATTTCTAAGTCTATCATTTCACTCAATAAGGGAACATTGCCCTAAGTCCCATCCTTCAAGGTTATCCATTTACTTAGGAAAGCTAGACTTATGAAAGGGCACCATTTATTAGTTCTGCCGATTCAAGTCTTGGCCTAGAATTCCTCTTTTAGCATTTATAGAAAGGGCACAATTTCTTAGTTCTAGCCCACTTCTCACATTCATGTGTTCAAGACTTTAAGTATCGAGAAGAGACACTTTAGTCTACTAATCAAGTCACAACATTATCATCTGAGGACACTTCATAATCAAACATCATCACATATGTACATTATGAAAAATCATACTTTAGATCACAACGCTATCCACTTTACATAGGATCATCACAAGATCACATAAACTCATTCACATAATATCCTCACATATAGCTTCACATAAAACTTTACATATAGCTTCATATAGAACTTTACATATAGCCTCGTATATATATAATAACACAACAATACACAATACTCATATAATGCCCTTCATGACCACAATCATAATTCAAAAGCAACAAGCAACACTTCCACCAAAGGTGGATCCAACCTAAGAAGCAATTATAGCAATATTAAGAGATCAAGCCATCTTACCACCTTTCAAAGGCCATAAGTCACAATACTCAATTCCATGCCAATTATACAATATTCATCAAGTTAGATCAACATACCCTCTTTCCATAGCTATCTTCATCATCCTAAGAGTCCAAAAATTTACAATACAATAACAATGATAATAATAACATTCAACTATACAAGTTAAGCTAAACAATGTTCAATAACCAACTAAATCCAAATTTATAACCATTCAAGGCCACTACTTCACATTATACAATTAAATAACAATTTCCAACAATTCAACATAGCTAAGATCATATAAGAACAGCCCACATCCAACCATTCAATAATCATTCATCAGTTACTCAAAATCAATACACCCAATTTAGGCCAATTTTAGAGAATTTGAGAAGACATGGGTTCATGAAGATTTCTTTCTTAACACCATCAATAAACATCAAAAATAACATAAATCATCATTTAGAATCATTTAAGGAAAGAACCCACGCTTAGAATTCAAAATAGGTTTTTTGTGTTTTTGGTAAAAGAACCCATGCTTAGAATTCGAAATAGGGATTTTTGTGTTTTTGGAAGAACTTTGAAATCATTTGGATTGAGCTCCTTGAAAGGAAGAATAATCAAGGATGAAGGATCCCCATACCTTAGCCTTCAAGAACCAAACGAAATTGAAGAAGAAATCAGTAGCCACCATCAACCCTAGCTCCATCTTTCACCTTGAGCTTCCATGGGGTTTGAGAGAGTTTTGAGAGAGGGAGGTTTTTGAATTTAGGAGATTGACTTTAAAATAGACTTAAAACCTTATATATTTATCATATAAACCATTTAAAATCAACCTCAAATAATAAACAATTAAAACGAAAGTACTTAAAAACTCCTCACTTGGGCATCCCCGCCAGGGACCAAGGAAGACCTTACGGACCGTGAAGGGGGACAAGGCAGCCCCGCCAAGGACCAAGGAAGACCTTACGGACCGTGAAGGGGGACCACGGCCCGTGAAGGTCGCCCGTGGTCCCTAGGCAGTAGCTCCCCTAAGGCTTGCCAACCTCCAAACGGACAAGGAAACTCCAAGGCCATCTCTATGGACCGTCATCATCACCACGGCCCGTCAAACGGGTCGTGAAGAATTTCCAGCCTGACAGTGCTTCACTATATCGGGCTTAACGTTTTACTCCGAGATGGGAATTAGGCAAACTCGGTGGGGTTGGAAAGAGGAATCAAAGATCTTTAATTGGATAGGTAATGGCCCAGCTAATTCGTTTTGAGCTATGAGATATGACCATTTGAAGTTGACCCTCACTTACCTTGGCAGACTTTTGGACAGCAGCAAAGTGCCGATTGATGGCCACCATCCACGGACTGCGGATGGATTGACGGCCCGTCTTGGCTGCTCGTCAAATGGTGTAGAGAGGGTGTTGGGGAGTCTTTGGTGAGGAGACTAAGTCTCAACTCACGAAGGCAATCCACGGCCCGTCAATCCATTGTGGCCCGTCAATAGGGCTCGTGGATGGCTGTTGTTTTTTGGCAGCTTTTAGGTCAATGCTTGGGTCCTCTTCAAGGACCCTTAGGGTGGTCCTTGGGGAGCCGTACCCGAACGTTTAAACACCGAAACCCATGTTCAAACCCCTAGGGTCATCCCTACATGCTTCACACCAACACACACTGGTTTAGACCATAAACACCACATGACCAACCATCAAAACACATGAGAGGCTCTAGTTCACCTAGTTCATTTTTAGGGTCGTTACATTATCCCCCACTTGGGAACATTCGTCCTCGAATGACACTTAAACACTTATCAAGGAAAACGACCAAAGTAAACTGCCCATACTCATGCATAGCATAATATAAACCATACGCATAATAAGGAGGAACATCACTCCACATCAAAGTCCCACAATAACTTCATGCAATTCAAGAAAGTAGGCACAACATCTACTAACTCATTATGCATCCTCTTTACCTTTTCTCATGCTATTGGAGGAACTTCCTTCTCCAATTCACATCATGCTCGATTCGTCATTATTAAGAACATTGTGCAATTTTTTCATAAAAGCATAATTATGCAACATTTACCATAAGGCACATTTAAGCAATTCTCTCATAAAAGGCTCAATATGCAACTTCTCAATAACAGATAAGGCATGCAAAGCAAGTCAACTCATGCAACATTTAGGCAAATCATTATAGATGCATATCAACATGAGGAACATAACTTTATGAAAACTCATTTTCTCATTAAACTCAAGAATTCAACTAGAACATGCATAACATAAGGTGGACATATGGAAACTCACTTTTCACACAAGGCTCCAAAACATAAAGCAAGCTACTAGGAACTCTTTGTTTTAGGCTTGAATAGGCACATAAAGAATGAGGTAAGGATATCAACACTTCTCACCAACCTTACTACTCAACATACCATCCACCACTTAAGGGTAAGCCCAACTAAGGTCAACATGGACGTGCCATAAGAATCTCAAGGGAGAAACCATCAATCTTACCAAAAACCATTCTCACCCAACTCTTCAATTCACTAAACCTCTTGTAATGGGAACATCTTTCAAACCTAACTCATGACTACCAAAGATTCTAAAAAAGCTTTACCATAAAGACACAACATCCCCCACTTATAAGGAACTCATACTAACTCTTTCAATTTAACCTCTTTCCACCCTATGGTAGGATCACCACAACACTAAACTTCCATACTCATCACATCTATGCCCCTTAAAACACCACAGTTCATCATCTCTTTCAACATACCTCTACATCAACATATCTAAATCAGATTGTACCAATAACACACAAAACCATAAAGCAACTCATCCAACCTAGAGTCATCATCACAAACCTTCACACCACCATCATCCAGTCACAAGGCCATAGTTGGCATCACAACCAACCTATTCCTCTCCCTCAACCCCTTGCAACTACAACACCTCAGAGGTCACACTGTAAGGACCATCACATAAGGAACAAGGGAAGACATTATAGAGATAAACTCCATGGAATGACTAAAAGAATGAAGAAGCCAAACTTTCTTACCACCCAATAGCATCTTATTCATAATGTGGCGCGCTTCACATTATGAACAAGACTTTACTAGATGTGGTTATGAGACAACTTAAGACCTTACCAGGAACCTTATGCTCTGATACCAAGTTTGTAACGACCCGAGAGCACCCCCTAGTCGTAACCGGCATACTCGACCTCTCGGAGGTCTAATACAAGCCTCTTAGCATTCATTCATTGCATAGATACTAAAAACCATAAGGAATTTAAAACATTCTTCACACACGAAGAATATTTTCATTAATAAGCAAGCGGAAGACTTTAAAAACATCTAACTTTACAATATATATGTCTCATAAACCATCTAATACTTTGGAATACAACATAGGGACTAAGCCCATACAAGACTTTAACAAAATACTAGAAATACATCAAAAGGGACATGTAGGGTATTGTCCCCGAATCTATGAGGACTCAACAAATCTTCATCTTCAACACTTAGAAACATATCAAGTAGCCAAGACATGTCACCATCTCCCAATTCCTACACTTTAGTCAAAAAGGGAAAGGAAGGGGTTAGCACAATTAAGTACTAAGTATGGAGACCATGCAAAAACATGCCAAAAAGGACATTTTCAAGGAAGTAAGCCACATAAAGAAAGAGGTAAGGATATCAACACTTCTCAACAACCTTACTACTCTACATACCATCCCCCACTTAAGGGTAAGCCCAACTAAGGTCAACATGGACGTGCCATAAGAATCTCAAGGGAGAAACCATCAATCTTACCAAAAACCAATTTGACCCAACTCTTCAATTCACTAAACCTCTTGTAATGAGAATATCTTTCAAGCCTAACTCGTGACTACCAAAGATTCTCAAAAAGCTTTACCATAAAGACACAACATCCCCCACTTAGAAGGAACTCATACTAACTCTTTCAATTTAACCTCTTTCCACCCTATGGTAGGATCACCACAACACTAAACTCCATACTCATCACATCTATGCCCCTTAAAACACCACACTTTATTACCATAGGACCTCTACCTAACATAACCTTAAGACACACTCGAGTAAGACAAGAAGTGACCGCCTATACAACCTCTTCAAGCACACTTAAGTGTTCCTCAAGATTACCTTAGATAAGGACATTTCCTTTACAACATAACATCAATAGACCAACATTCTTTAAGAAACCATTTAGGCACATGGTTTAGGGGATGTCCAAGGAAGTTCATTGTGTCTAATCTCATACTCAACTAGGCCACCTTCCTAGCCACATCCACTCGGTGCTAACCTTATTTCCCATACAATATTCAATCAAGTGTGTACTTAGAGAGGGTTCCTTTTCAAATTCAACCAACTCATAGTACCTCTTCGCAAGAAAGGCCCCATTTCTTAGTCATAGCCAATCAAGGTTCATAAGGATAGCTCATTTAAATTTCTTAGATAAGGATTCTCATGCCGTTCCAGCTCCATCCATGTCTAAGTCTATCATTTCACTCAAGAAGGGAACATCGTCCTAAGGCTCATCCTTCAAGGTTATCCATTTACTTAGGAAAGCTAGACTTATGAAAGGGCACCATTTCTTAGTTCTGCCAATTCAAGTCATGGCCTAGAATTCCTCTTTTAGCATTTATAGAAAGGGCACAATTTCTTAATTCTAGACCACTTCACACATTCACGTGTTCAAGACTTTAAGTAACGAGAAGAGACATTTTAGTCTACTAATCAAGTCACAACATTATCATCTGAGGACACTTCATAATCCAACATCATCACATATGTACATGATGAAGAAATCATACTTTAGATCACAACGCTATCCACTTTACATAGGATCATCACAAGATCACATAAACTCATTCACATCATATCCTCACATATAGCTTCACATAAAACTTTACATATTGCTTCATATAGGACTTTACATATAGCCTCATTTATATATAATAACACAACAATACACAATACTCATATAATGCCCTTCATGACCACAATCATAATTCAAAAGCAACAAGCAACACTTCCACCAAAGGTGGATCCAACCTAAGAAGAAATTATAGAAATATTAAGAGATCAAGCCATCTTACCAACTTTCAAAGGCCATAAGTCACAATACTCAATTCCACGTCAATTATACAATATTCATCAAGTTAGATCAACTTACC
>NW_006239011.1:1197165-1232566 GCF_000226075.1 Solanum tuberosum | reverse complement strand
AAGGCACCCTTAATGAAAAATCGGTAGGCCTAAGGCATCCTTCCAGGGGTATTTAATGAGCTATCCTTATGAACCTTGATTGGCCATGACTAAGAAATGGGGCCTTTCGCTTTATGAGGTGATAATGTGAGCATGCTTACTTGAGTTTTGGAGAAGGTTGCATGATGTGCTTTAATGAGAAAATTGCATATTGTGTCCTTTGATGTTATGATGTGCATGAGATGATTTGGAGAAGGAAGTACCTCCAATGAAATGAGAAAAGGTAAAGATGATGCATAAGGAGTTAGTAGATGTTGTGCCTACTTTCTTGAATTGCATGAAGTTGTGTGGGACTTTCTATGTGGAGTTGATGTTTCCTCCTATATTTATGCATTTGTATTGATGTTATGTTGTAAATGAAATGTCCTTATCTAAGGTAATCTTGGGGAACACTTAAGTGTGCTTGAAGAGGTTGTGTGGGCGGTCACTTCTTGTCTCACTCAAGTGTGTCTTAAGGTTATATTAGGTAGAGGTCCTATGGTAATGAAATGGCATGTGTTCTTTTAAAGTTAAGCATGGATTGTATATGGACATATGTTGAGTATATGTATGGTTGGCTATGGTCTTATATGTTAATGTTGACTTGTATTATGTCTCTTATACTTGTGAAGTGAAGGTTTTATCAAATGATATGAAAGCATTTACTTCCTTGAAAATGTCCTTTTTGGCATGTTTTTGCATGGTCTCCATACTTAGTACTTAATTGTGCTAACCCCTTTCTTTCCCTTTTTGGACTAAAGTGTAGGGATTTGGAGATGATGACATGTCATGGCTTTGATAGGTTTCTAAGTGTTGAAGATGAAGACTTGGTGAGTCCTCATAGATTCGAGGACAATACCCAATATATTCTTTTATGTCTTTTTAGTATTGTTTAAGTTGTGTACGGGATTAGTCCCGAATTTTGTACTCTAAAGTATTAGATGGTTTGAGACATCATGTATAAAGTCTAGAAAGTCTTCCGCTTGCTTTTTATATTTTTTTTTAAGAAATGTTTTGTTGGTAAAGAATGTTTTTAATTCCTTATGGTTTTAGTGTCTATGCGATGAATGAATTGCTAAGAGGCTTGTATTAGACCTTTTCGAGGTCGAGTACGCCGGTTACGACTAGGGGGTGATCCCGGGTCGTTACAGCTATCTTCATCATCCTCATAGTCCAACAATTTACAATACAATAACAATGATAATAACAACATTCAACTATACAAGTTAAGCTAAACAATATCCAATAATCAACATAAAGGCTAAATCCCAATTTATGACCATTCAAGGCCACTACTTCACATTATACAATTAAATAACAATTTCCAACAATTCAACATAGCTAAGATCATATAAGAACAGCCCACATCTAACCACTCAATAATCCTTCATCAATTACTCAAAATCAATAGACCCACTTTAGGCCAAATTTAGAGAATTTGAGAAGACATGGGTTAACGAATATTTCTTTCTTAACACCATCAATAAACGTAAAAAATAACATAAATCATCATTTAGAATCATTTAATAAAAGAACCCATGCTTAGAATTCGAAATAGGGTTTTTTGTTTTTTTGGAAGAACTTTGAAATCATTTGGATTGAACTCCTTGAAAGGAAGAATAATCAAGGATGAAGGATCCCCATACCTTAGTCATCAAGAACCAACCGAAATTGAAGAAAAAATCTGTAGCCACCATCAACCCTAGCTCCATCTTTCACCTTCAGCTTCCATGGGGTTTGAGAGAGTTTTGAGAGAGAGAGGGTTTTGAATTTAGGAGAATGAATTTAAAATAGACTTAAAACCTTATATATTTATCATATAAACCATTTAAAATCAACCCCAAATAATAAACAATTAAAACGAAATTACTAAAAAACCCCTCACTTGGGCAGCCCCGCCAGGGACCAAGGAAGACTTTACGGACCCGTGAAGGGGGACCACGGCCCGTGAAGGTGACTGTGGTCCCTAGGCAGTAGCTCCCCTAAGGCTTGCCAACCTCCAAACGGACAAGGAAACTCCAAGGCCATCTCTACGGACCGTCATCATCACCACGGTCCGTCAAACAGGTCGTGAAGAATTTCCAGCCTGACAGTGCTTTACTATATCGGGCTTCACGTTTTACTCCGAGATCGGAATTAGGAAAACTCGGTGGCTTTGGAAAGAGGAACCAAAGATGTTTAATTGGATAGGTAATGGCCCACCTAATTTGTTTTGAGCTATGAGATATGACCATTTGAAGTTGACCCTCACTTACCTTGGCAGACTTTTGGACAGCAGTAAAGTGCCGATTGGCGGCCACCATCAACGGACTATGGATGGATTGACGGCCCATCTTGGCTGCCCATCAAAAGGTGCAGAGAGGGTGTTGGGTAGGCTTTGGTGAGGAGACTAAGTCTCAACTCACGAAGGCAATCCACGCCCCGTCAATCCATTGACGGCCCGTCAATAGGGCTCGTAGATGGCTGTTGTTTTTTGGCAGCTTTTAGGTCAATGCTTGGGTCTTCTTCAAGGACCCTTAGGGTGGTCCTTGGGGAGCCGTACCTGCACGTTTAAACCCCAAAACCCATGTTCAAACCCCTAGGGTCATCCCCACATGCTTCACACCAACACACACTGATTTAGACCATAAACACCACATGACTAACCATCAAAACACATGAGAGGCTCTAGTTCACCTAGTTCATTTTTTAGGGGGGGTAGTTACAACAATATCTCCCTAATGTAAAAGTAAATGAAGGTATGAAAAGGTGTGAACTATTATTAGGACTTTCTTGAGGGTTTCTACATATTGTAAGGGGGGGTATGGGACTTCTTTTGCACATTGCACTTGTGGGATCCTAAGAGATGGTTGTAGTAGTGTTCTCTTATGATTAAGGTGATTATGACTTATGTATGTTGAAGCTATGTTATGTATGATCATTATGAATATGGTAAGTTATGATGAAATACGATCTTATGAATGTATGCATGAAGTAGGTTACTTAATGTGATACTTGGCTTTGAGTAGGGTTATGGGATTCTATTCTTTGCATTGCACTAGTATTGCTTGGGTTGTCTACATGTTGGGATAACATTATGTTGGGTTGTACCATGGTGCTTACTTTGTGTGCATATTGGATTTACTTGGTAAAAAGCATGTTTTGGCTAAATGTCCTTTTATGCATGTTTCAAATGGTTTTTATGCGTAGTAGCCATACTTAGTACGTGTGTTGTACTAACCCATATTTTCTCCCTTTTTCCCCACACATTTAGGTTCGGGCCGTTGAAGATTCAAGCTTACTTCTCAAGACACTTGGAGTTGTTTCCCCAAGATGGTGAGTCCTCAAGTCCTAGGATGAGACCATATGATCTAGCTTCTATGTTTAGTCTTTTGCTTATGTTGAAAGACATTGTTGTACTTTCCTATATCTAGACTTCTAATTGATGTAAGGGCTAAGTCCCATTTTCGATACTTCTATGTCCAGATGGTACATTGTGACGAAGTTAGATTTTATTTTTCATGTATGAAGTGAAGTTGAACTTCCAAAGTAAAAGTTTTAAATTTTCCATAATTTTATTCTATGATACATGCTATGATTAAGGTTAAGGGCTTGTATAAGACCTCTCTGAAGTCGAATACGCCGGTAATGACTAGGGGGTGCTCTCGGGTCGTTACACATTTAGTTGGGTTTATATTGACTTATGATCATTGACACTTAGAACTGGATGAAGTGCCTTTGTAATGTAAATTAAAATGGTGCTGATGCCGGGGAGTAGCGTTGTTTAAAGTTCTTTTATCAAAATTTGGCTTGTGAAATTGTCGACTGTAGTTTATTCAATTTAGGTTGTCTTGTGTTTGTGTTGATCATAAGTAAGAATGACTGAGGCAGAGATGGATGGTAGCCAAGAAGGTCAACGAGATGATGTTGATGATGTTAATAGTGTGCACGATCCAATCCAATTGGGTAGAATTGGTGCAATCTGCCTACTGTTAGCTGAAAAGGATGCTACATTTGATGTCACGAGCACAACTCTTCATCTCCTCCAAATGAAGGGACTTTATGGAGGGTTGACTCATGAAGACCCACATGAGCATATGAATTTTTTTAAAGATATTTGCAGCCCATTTCCATTCAAGAATGTGTCAAAATAATCAATCCAGCTCAGGTTATTTCCACTATCTCTGACAGGGGAAGCTAGTAAATGGTTGGCTGAGTTACCAAAGAATTCTATCACATCATGGGATGAGCTCACCATGACATTCAATACAAGGTTCTTTCCTCCGTCGAGGATGATGAAACTCAGAGATAACATTCAAGGTTTTAAGCGATTGGAGGGTGAACCCATCCATGAAACGTGGTTGAGGTTTAAGAAACTCCTACTTCAATGCCTAACTCATGGGCTACCAAATGATTTGCTACTCCAATATTTTTATCGGAGTCTTGATTCGGTAAATAAAGGAGTGGCTGATCAGTTGGTTCGAGGGGGGAATAATGTGTCAATCATTTGAGGTGGCTTCATTTCTTCTTGATGACATGACGAAAATAAATCAAGCTTGGTATCTTCAAGAAGATCAATTTTTGTCTTTTTGTTTTAGAATGACTCAAGAGCAACTTGATAAGGAAAGAGAAAGGGATGAGAACATCAAGAAGATGTTGGCCCAAATGGAGCTACTACAAGAGCATGTGTTGGAGAATGTGAAAAAGCCCAAGGGAACAAGTGAAGTGTTTACAGTTGAGGAGGGTTCTAGAATCAAGGTTGGAATTCCAAGATATACGAGGAGGGTTTCTACCCACGTTATTTATAGCGAGGTGGTACTCAAGGTTGGAACTCTCACAAAGAGGAAAAGCAAAGAAGATAATATCAAGAATGGGCAGAGGAAAGTGATTATTGGAGAAGAGAGGATGATCATGAAGAAGACCACACTCAATCGAGTGAGAGCCCAAAGTCGAAAGGGAGTGCAAGTAGTCCCTAGGTGAATGATTTGTTGTCACGCATCCTTGACATAGTTGAAGGTTCAAATGATTTGTCAAAAGGGATGAAAGCCAATTTTTCGTCATTGAACAATGGAGTGAACTCTCACGCGGATTCAATCAAGCTACTTGAAGGTCAGTTGATTTTATTTTCAGCACAGTTGAAACCAAATATGACGAGGGAAAGTGGTGATAGAGGTCTAGCTGTGGTTACACATAGTGGAAAGGTAGTGGTAGGTGATGCGATGGGCAGTGACGAAGCTCAAGTTCATGAAGAAGACAAAGGTATAGAGGAAGAAGAAATACTCATCCATCAAAGCATTGCCAAAGGGTCACAAAAAGATGTGGAAAAATTTAATCCAATCCCAGAAATGGTGCAAGCTCTACCTAAAATACCTTCTATATTTCCCCAACACCTCAAGAAGAAGAACGAGGATGAGAAGTTTGAGAAGTATTTATCAGTGTTCAAGACATTATCGATTAATCTCCCTCTAGCGGAGGCATTGTTGGGGATGTTGGGTTATGTCAAGTTTATGAAGGAGTTAGTCAAAAAAAAATAAGCTTGGACTTTGAAACAATGGAAGTTTCTCATAGTTGTAGTGCAATTATGACTAAGGAGATGATCAAAATGAAAAATGATCTCGGAGAGTTCACCATCCCTTGCACCATCGGCATGCTCCAATTTTCCAAGGCCCTATGTGATTTAGGAGCAAGCATCAACCTAATGCCATACGCATTCTATAAACAACTTGGGTTGGGTGAACCGAAATCCACAACAATGAGACTCTTGATGGCAGACCGATCAATTAAACACCATGTGGGGATACTATATAACATCTTTGTAAAGGTTGGACGATTTATTTTCTCGGCTGATTTTTTCATTCTCGATTGCGAGATCGATGCTGAAATTCCCATAATTTTGGGAAAACCATTCTTGGAAATCGGGAGAGCGTTGGTGGATGTTGAATGTGGGGAATTGAAGTACCGGGTGAACGAAGATGAAGTAACCTTTAATGTGTTTAAGTCAATGAAGCACCTATGCGATATTCACGTGATCTCTACTATTGATGTTATTGATGAAGCAGTGGCTAGTGTGAGCCATTTGATGTGTATGAGTGAACCACTTGAGGCCGTGCTTGCTAACTATGATGAGTTAGAAGTTCAAGGCTACAAAAAGATAGTAGCTGCTCTTTCGGGCAAGGGGAAATATTCAAAGACTCCATTGAAGCTGGACATTGATCTAAAAAATTGAGAAAGTCCTCTCGCAAAGCCATCAACGGAGGAACCACCGAAGCTCGAGTTGAAAGTGCTTCCTTCCCATCTTCGATATGCTTTCTTAGGTGTAAATAACACCTTACCTGTAATCATTTCAGCTGATTTGCTTGAATGGCAAGTAAAATTTCTCCTTAAGGTGTTGAGAAGACATATCAAAGCTATAAGTTGGATGATCACTCACATAGTGGGCATTCGTTCTGGCATTTGCACTCACAAAATTTAGCTTGATAGTGAATGTAAACCGAGTGTTGAACATCAGTGGAGATTGAATCCACCGATGCAAGAGGTGGTAGAAAAGGAAATAATAAAGTGGTTGGATGCAGGTGTGATCTACCCTATTACGGATAGCAAATGGGTAAGTCTGGTACAATGTGTACCGAAAAAGGGAGGCATCACAATAGCCCCAAATGAAAAAGGGGAGCTTGTGTCTATGACAGGGTGACTGGATGGCGAGTATGCATGGATTACAAGAAGTTAAACTTGTGGAACGAAAAAGACCACTTTCCATGCCGTTCATGGATCAAATGCTTGATCGACTTTCAGAAAGAGGATTGTATTACTTTTTGGATGGGTACTCCGATTATAATCAAATCTCCATTGCTCCAGAAGACCAAGAGAAAACCACCTTCACCTGCCCATATGGAACTTTTTCCTTCAAACGGATGCCGTTCGGGTTATGTAATGCTCCGGCAACGTTTCAACATTGCATGCTATCTATTTTCGCTGACATGGTGGATGATTCAATCGAAGTCCTCATGGATGACTTCTCGGTTGTGGGAGACACTTTTGAAGCATATATAGCACACTTGGGACAAGTTCTTCAAAGATGTGTGGAGACAAATTTAGTCCTAAATTGGGAAAACTGCCACTTCATGGTTAGGTAAGGTATAGTCTTGGTCACAAAGTGTCACAAAAAGGGCAGGAGGTTGATAAAGCAAAGATTGAAGTGATTGAGAAGTTACCACCACCAATTTCAGTGAACGGTATTCGTAGTTTCTTGGGGCATGCCGGATTTTACCGGATGTTTATCAAAGTCTTCTTAAAAATTGCACACCCTCTATGCAAACTTTTGGAGAAGGAGGTGAAATTCAACTTTGATGATGCGTGCATGGTGGCCTTCAAGTGTTTGAAAGAAAAATTGATCTCCACCCCGTTTATCATTAGTCCCGATTGGTCAGAACCCTTCAAAGTAATGTGTGATGCAAGTGGCACGACATTAGGTGTCGTGTTGGGGAAAAAAGGCAACAAACTATTTCACCCCATTTACTATGCAAATAAAACTCTAAACGGTGCCTAACGTAACTATAAAGTTTCAGAACAAGAATTACTTGCGGTAGTATATGCAAATGAGAAATTTCGGGCATACTTTCTAGGAACTAAAGTGGTTGTTCACAGTGATCATGCTGCTCTGCGTTATTTGATGGCAAAGAAGGATGCCAAGCCAAGATTAATACGGTGGGTACTACTGTTGCAAGAATTTGACTTTGAAGTCAAGGATAAAAGATGTTGTGAAAACCAGGTGGCTAACAACCTATCAAGGTTAGAAGGCAAGGAGAATGATGAGCTCAAGGTATACATAAATAATGCATTCCACGATGAACATGTATTCACGGTAACTCTCCAACAAACTCCTTGGTATGCTGATTTTGCTAAATACGTGGTGTGTGGATTACTTCCGCAAGAACTGAACTTCTATCAACAAAAGAGATTCTTGTTTGACGTAGAAAAAGTACTTTTGGGATGAACCAAATTTATTCAGAGAGTGTGCAAACCATATCATTAGGAGATGTGTGCTGGAGGAAGAAGTCAATGAAATTTCTCATGCTTGTCATGCTTTACCGATTGGGGGTCATCATGGTGGGGTGCGTACAATTGCTAAAGTTCTTCAAAGTGGTTACTACTGGCAGTCCCTTTACAAAGATGCTCATGAGTTTGTTAAGAAGTGCACTCAATGTTTGAAACAAAGTGGAGTGTCTAAACGACATGAGTTGCCTCTCATGCCTACTTTGGAGGTTGAGTTATTCGATGTTTGGGGAATAGATTTCATGGGTCCATTTGTGAGTTTATTTTTTGATAAGTACATTTTTGTGACAGTAGATTATGTTTCTAAATGGGTGGAGGTTGTCGCACTACCAAACAATGAAGGGAGAAGTGTTGTTCAATTCTTAAAAGGCTTCACCTTTGCCACATTTGGTACTCCTCAGGGTATTATTAGTGATGGGGGATCCTATTTTTGCAATAAGTTTTTTGCATCCGCATTGAGCAAATATGCCATGAAACATAAGGTAGAAACTCCATATCATCCCCAAACAAGTGGCCAAGTGGAAGTGTCAAATCGGGGGATCGAAATTATCTTGGTCAAGACAATAAATGCAAATAGGACTGATTGGTCTCGAAAACTCGATGATGCTCTATGGGCGTATCGCACCGCCTACAAAACACCAATCGGGATGTTTCCATATCAGCTATTCTTCAGAAAATCTTGCCATTTACTGGTTGAGTTGGAACACAAAGCACTATGGGCATTGAAGGCTCTAAATCTGAACTGGGCAAATACTTCAAAAGAAATGGTAGATCAGCTAAATGAATTGGACGAATTCAGGTTTAGGGCTTATGAAAGTTGAGCACTCTACAAGGAAAAGATGAAGAAGTGGCATGATTCTAAAATCCTTAAGAGGGAGTTACGAGTTGGAGATTGGGTGTTACTATATAATTCTCGACTCAGACTCTTTCTGGGAAAGCTAAAATCCAAATGGTCAGGTCCATTTAGAGTAACACGGGTGTTCATGAATGGTCCCATTGAAGTCAAATGTAAAGAAGGCCCTGCATTCAAGGTTAATGGGCAACACTTGATGTTGTATTTTGGATAATGCCAGGAGATTTTTCTGATTAAAGTGGTGTATCAGGAAGATGCTTGAGGGCATTTCCACGTCGTGCCACAACATTAAATAAGGCGCTTCTTGGGAGGCAACCCAAGTATTAGTGTTTCAAATAATGTGCATTGACTGTGCAGCTGTAAGCGCTTGTGCGAGGCGAGGATCCGATTGGTGGATCGCCGAATCCATTCGGCGAGTGAGACATAGATCGCCTTCTTGACATCGAAAGTGGGGTTTAGATACTGGAACATTAGGCAGGGGACCTGCATCACTCAGCGACACACTGAAGTGATTGGGCGACCAGACCTCCACCGTTCTATATTAGCTCTAAAAGCCTGTCCCATTAGATATTTCGGCGAGGTTGCAAGTCCTTTATACGATGCGCCGACATATTCGGCGAAATCCTTTTTGTCAGCCTTTTTTCCCCTTTATGAACTGGTTGCACACTAGAAATATTGGCGATCTCCAAACTATTGGGAGAATCACCAAGCAGTTCGGCGACTCTACAAGATTTGGTCAACTGGGCGCCTAGTAAAGATTCATTGTCACCCTATTCTACGTGTTTACGTGCCAGTATTTTTATGTTTATTTTTCATTTTTGTTATTGTTATTCTCTACTCACATTGGGGAAAATGTTGGATGCTTTTGGTGGGGGTGGTTTATTTGGTCATTGAGTCCTTTGTTCATTCGAAAAAGTTATCTGAGTTTCGGTTATGATCAATACTGATGAATTGAATATTACTCTTAATAGAACAAAAATGAATGTGCGGCTACGATGAGGCCAAATGAAGTTGCATAGACAATGTGTGAACTTTTTGTATCTTGTTGTGACTAGCCAATTATCGATTGAGTCTCTTGTTATCAACATTGCACACTAGCGAAAGTGTGGAGTCTCGTTTGATAATGGTGCCTTGTGTGATGAGCGTACTTTGAACCTTGTGTGATGACACCTATAATTTTACCCATTGGTCTAGTTGACTAAGTGATGCAAGCACTTGAAATGATCTTAGGCAACAATTTTGAAGAGTGAAACAATTTGACAATATACATCTTTTGTGGCCAACCTTGTGATATGTGTGAACCTTGCTTGAACCCCTTTGAGACTTACCATTTTCTTGGAAGAAACTTGAACAAATGTAATCCCCTTTTATCCATTCACCTATAACTCTCATGAAGTGTGGTTTGTTTGAATAGCCAACTTAGGCCAAAAGCCTATGTAGGAGTGTGGTGAAAGAGAAGGTAAATCAAGAAATGTGAAGAATTAACCTTGAAGCCATGGTCTTGAAAAAGATGGAACCCCTCCATTAAAAAAAGAAAAAGAATGAAAAAGTTGTGTAATAAAGTTTTGAAAGATGCAAAAGAAATGGGGTGTCCGAAAACTCATTGGAAGTCGAAGAATGGGGTGAGTTTTTGAGCATGAATATAAATGCTGAAGAAAAGGTAGAAAAGTGATGTTCAGACCACATTTCATGAGGGTAGCAGCCACTGAGCCTAAACAACCAAACCTTTACACTCAGCTGCGTTACAAGCCTTGAAAAGACCTTTTTGATCTTGAGTGAGCTGAAATGAATGTTGATTGGAAAATAAGGGCAAACCTATTGGTGAAGTCATGCATGTGTTCATCTTTGTGAATGTGAGAGTCATGTGTGATTCCGGAGCCATAAATGGTTCAAGAATATTGTGTGAATATGGAATCATCTTTGTTGTGAGGGCATTTGAATACCTTTGTTGAGCTTGAACTTGCATTTGAAGCAAGTATTGTGAACTTGAGCATCTTTGATAATGGTGAGTCACAATTTGAATCTTTAAGTGCATAATTGATCCTTGCTTGAGTAAGTTAAGTCTTGTTGTGTACATTCATGATTGAGTCTTATGTAGCACTGTTTGAGACACCCTTTTTGAACTGCTAAACTTGAGGACAAACAAAAGTTTAAGTTGGGGGTGTTGATGAGTCCGAGATTTGGACTCATTTAGGGTTTTGTTTACATAGATTTAGTGTCCTCAAATACATAATTTGTTCCAATAACTGATGTTAAATCCTTGATTTTCAGGTATATGGATTGATGAACAAAGCAAGGACGCTAACAGACAAAAAGAAACAAACAAGCTGAAGAAATGAAGAAGTGCGAGCCTGATGATTGCCGAGATAACTCGGTGGATCGCCAATTTACTCCTGGATCGCCTAAATTTACAGAACACTGAGCTTGAAATAAGAGGAACTTTGGTGAACTGCATTTCCATTCGGCGACTCGTCGACTGCATCGGTGAAGGACAACCATGTCGCCGAAAGTACTGATAGAGACCCAAGTAAATGAAGATTGGCGAGTTAAAAGATTAATGGGCGCATCGCGGGATGGAGCGGTGATCCCGATCTGGATCATCTAAAATTACAGTGGTTGGAGGAGGAAAATGTGAAGAAAGAAGGCGAGACGAAGGGACTATCAGCGAGTCACCGAATGGTCGGCGAAGCCCAACTTACCTTGCCGATTGGCCCCAAAAAGCCATACCTCAGATTAGTATAAATTGATTTTTGGAAGAGAGAGAAATCATTCACAAAATTGTAAGGAACAAAGGAAAGAGAGCAAAAACACTGCTGTTGTTGATTTTGTGTAGTTTTTGCAATATTTTCAATTGGGTATTGTAATAGCGAAGAGATTCTTCATAGTAAATTTTTGATTTTCAAATACCCAACTATGGAGTTTGTAGCAGGTATCGAATTTCATCTTTTTATGATGATTGCCTAAAACCCCAATCTTGAGGGTTTGACAATGTAACCAATTATTGTGTTTGATTTAATGGGTGCTAGTAATTATTGATTTTCGGTGTTAATTTGAAGTTGGTCTAAGTTATTACCATGGTTTATATTCCTATATTGTATATATATTGCAATATACTTCAGGGTTTTACGCTTGCTTGAGAAAGAAGTGTAGAGCTAAGATAGTAACTTGACATCCTTAGCTAGTGGGTCTTGACAGTTTCAGCTTGAGAAAGTGAAATCCAAGCTCCATCCTTTGTATCTAGCTTGAGAAAGTAGATTTGATGAGATTGTGGGCTAGTTTTCATGACCCAGGGGTATACCCTAGAAGTAACACGGTGTACTCGACCCCGAAGGGGTCGCATACAAGCCCTTAGCATATCATGAACATAAGATAATAGAAAAATACGAAAAATTTAAAACTTTTTACAATTGAAGTCATTTTCATTACAGCAAGAGGAAGTCTTTCTGTACTTTGTCTCAAATCATCTAATACAACTTTAGAATAAACTCTTGGGACAAAACCCATACAATAGTCTCAAAACATGAAATAAAGACATAAGGAAAATGGTGGGTTTTGTCCTCGAAGCTATGAGGACTCACCAAGATCTTCAACTATTTAGCTCCTTAGAAACCTAGCTTTAAGATAGCACTCAAGTCTCCAAACCATACATTTGATTAGAATGTAGCCAAGGTATGCGTTAGTACAAACTGTACTAAATATGTTAGCTAGCATAACCATAAGAGAATAAGACAAGGGTTAGTCGATATAAGACATAATCCAAAATCATATGAAATACTTCATGAAACATAAACTTTAAGCATAAGAGACAATATCAAAATAATAAGAAAAGTCTCCAACATAAGCATTATATAATCATTACTTGACTCTTAGTCATCTATACCATAATAGAACCATTCTAAAGTAACCTCAAAAGAATACATGTGCAAAACATGAATAGCATCCCATAATACCACCCAAGTCAAGTATCCCTTTTTGGTCATCTTAATTATAGTCCATATACATGGTCAAGTCTTAAGTATTTCTACCATAAGGGCACCATACCTATAAGTAACCTCAAAGCACACTTGTGCAATGCATGAAAGGCATCCCATACTACCCTTCACACTAAGCATAACCTTGAAGTTATCCTAGTCATACTTACCCTCCTTTTGTCTCATGATTAGCTTACTTCATATAGACAAGGGAACTATCACCTTTGGTCAATCATATCTTGGAAGGCAACTATAGCAACAACCCAAGCTAAACTACACCATATAAAAGAACCCTTCATCACTAGCCTCAAGTCATACTTGTGCAATGTATGAATAGCATCCCATACTACTATCCACACTAAGTACCTCTTTAGGCTATCATGAATGCTCACTAGTTGGGGACTAATCCCTCTTTACTATTTGCTATAAGTCATTTTAAGGTACTTCTCTATTTAGTACAACACAAGCACCAGCACATGAATGAACTCTATTTATTATTCAAGGCTACCAAGGAATAACCCCCTAATAGGGTAGACCATGCTATGATCTTACTAACACAACTATATTAGGCTAAGCTAACTACCTTGGAAGGCACACTAACATGCAAGTCCAAGCTACTCTAGGAAGGGTACATGTGTTCCATCCTAGCTACCATGAAATAGTCCTAGTCCAGCTAAGTCATGCTATCCTTACAAGCACACCAAGATGCTAATGTAAGCTATCCTTAGGAGAGTATGATTCTCATCCTAAGCTACACTTGTAATGCATTTTACAATGCAAGGTCAAGCTACCCTTAGGAGAGTATGGATCCTCAATCCTAAGCTACCCTTAGGAGAGTATAAGTCCTCAATCCTAAAGCTACCATGAAATGGTCTTGGCCAAACCAAGTCATGCTATCATGAAGGAATCCTAATAATTCTAGTTCAAGCTACCCTTAGGAGAGTATAAATCCTCATTCCTAGGCTGCCATGACTAACCCTAACTCAAGCTACCATGAAATGCATCTTACAATGCCAAGTCAGGCTATCCCTTAGGAGAGTATAGATCCTCAATCCTAAGCTATCCTTAAGAGTGTATGATTGCTCAATCCTAACCTATCAATCTTGGTCTTATCCTACTAAACCAAGCTATACATGAAGGGAACACATGTCACAACTTCAAGCTATTCTAGACTAACAAGCTTTGATTCATTTTAGGTTATTAAGCCAACCTAGAATCATTCTATGTAAGAGTACCTTGGATCTCCTAGCATATCTATGCCTAAGTGTGTAAGAGAGAAGCAATACACAACAAGATCACATAATATTGGCTTTAACCCCAAAGCCCTAACATTGATTACTACAAGCCCTATTCTCAAGCTTTACTTCTTACTATCATATTTATACCTATATTTCAAGGTATTTTAAGCACATTCTTTATTAGTAGGTGATTCTAGTCATAATTGATCATAAAGGTTCAATTTCATCTTTACAAGTCATGATCCATCAATTGAACTATAATCTAATTCACTTCACTTCTATGTGTTCCTAACCTTGAAAAATTACTACACATGACATTAATTTTAGAAGATCAATTAGAATTCCTCAATTCCACCTCTCATGGCATAAACCCACAAAATATCACATTCATCAAATAGACTAGGGTTTACCATAAAAATCACATAAATTCATCATAAAATCATAATTCAATGCTAATACAATCATAATTAGGTATTATCCACTAGATTGGAATCATACCTAAACACTACCCACAATAAAGGAAGAAACCCTAGCTAGAGTTGGGCTTTGACTTCACAATTGGGGGAAAACCTAGGGGGCTCTATGTGTGGAAGAACCCATAGATGAATAAGCTAAAATACCTTAATTAAAATACCTAACCAAGCTTGAAACAATGGAGGAAAATCTGCCGCTCTTCCTTCTTCTTCTTTTTCTTCTTCTTCTTCTTCTTCTTCTTTTTCTTCTCCTTCTTTTTCTCCTCCTCCTCCTCCTCCTCCTTCTCCTTTTCCTTCTCCTTCTTCTTCTTCTAGAGAGAGAATTATTTGGAGAGAATTTGGGTTCTTTGAGGAATGAGTTAAATCACTTAGTTTAGGGGTCTATTAGGTATATCTAGGTGGTTTAATAACTAACTAACTGACCTCTCTTAACCCCTAAATAATTTCTAATTAACCCTCAAACCCCTAATTAAAAACTAAAACTTAAAAATCTTTTTGACTCACGACTCACCCATCCACGGACCGTGGATAGGTCTACTGCCCGTACTGCACACTCGTGGGTGTGGTATTGTGGCTAGAAAATGCAGGCCAACTCAGGCTTTGACCCATGACCCCAACCCACGGGGCGTGGGTCCATCCACGGCTTGTAGGTGGCAATCGTGGGTTGCTGAAATTTGACAGCTTTTGGGCTGTTTTAAGGGTCCTCCTCAACGATCCCTTGGGTGGTCCTTGGGGGGTTGTACCTTGATGTATAGCCCCTAAAACCTCCATTCTAAGTATGGGAATCTTTTTTGTGAGTTTTAATCTTCATACCACACTCTAAAACTCTTACAAAAAGCTCTAGAACTCTCTAGTTCAACTTACTAGTTTCCGGGGTGTAATACCGGTTTTCTTATGGTATACATTGAGGTTCGAAAGAACTCAGTGGAAATAAGGTATTTGTTTGAGAGAAAAGTGTTTTAGCTAAAGCCCATTCTACCTATAACTAATTAACAAGGTTGGTTAGTAATTTGCACACGTTGAGTTGAATTTAGCAGTTGGTTAGTCAATCCCCCAAGTATTGTCTCCGTATTTGATTGTCTCTTGTTGATTGTTGAAGTGGTTTGGTAGTCTGAAAACTGTTCGTTTGGATTGATGACGACGTCTTAGAGTTTGGCTTATAGATTCCTAAACATTGTGCTTGTTCAGCTGCAAAGGTTACCATCAGAATTTCATATTTGAATTTAAAAGAAAGCTACTCTCTGTGGGATCGACCCCAACTCAATTAGTTTGATTTATATTGACTTATGATCATTGACACTTAGAACTGCATGAAGTGTTTTTGAAACGTAAATCACACTCACAAGATCAGCAACGCACTAGATCAAGTTCATCAATGATAAAAATGTGCAATGCAATGAAAACAATGTCAAGTATAGTGATGCATGTCTGAACTAACGATACACACCAGTCGTCTCTCAGTCCGGGACCCGTGGGGGACATATCTGTCCATGCATCCATCGTGGCGTGCAAAACGACCCTAGATAATAAAATCCGTCAAGGCATACGACTCCTTCCTTGATAATAGAATCCGTCGCGGCATGCGACAAGTCCTTCGAAATGGTACATCCTCTTTAATTTCATATTCTTCCTCAATTCACATAACACTTATCACAATCATGTCTCAGAACCAATGCAAATGACATGTTCATACAAATAATGAAGAGATGACCATTTTCATAACAATGCACAATTCACAACAACAAAACTGTGATACATCAACAATTAATCAATAAGCCTTTCAAATCATTCTCAAACATCGCACACCAATAATTAATCACATTGCCTTTTATTACCCTTTATTCCAACATTAGAATTATACAACACGGAAAAGTCAACCCATCACCAATTCCCATTACACCCAACATATACCACAAGGCAATACACGATTCTATGCAAGGGTTTAGAAATTCACTTGCCCAAATAATTGAACAATCACTTCGGGACTTGAGCCTTTCCTTTTCGTTGAGCTTCCAAATCAATGCAATTTATTCAAGTACATATTCGCAATAAGATTTTGAAACTAACAACACCCAAATTACTATGTGTTTAGCCTTGACCTAAAAATTCACTAATATATATAATCAAGTTCGTAAATCTTGATGCCAATTAACATTTCAACTATCATATTTTTCAAGTTTCAAGTTTAGGGTTAAGTCTTAATTCCTCCGATATGATAATCTAATGGTATTCACATAATACCATACACCTAATATTTAATTACATATACCAATATATCAAAACTTGAATCATAATATAGTAATAATAAGAAAATCAAAGAAGTAGCGAAGTAAATTACGAACAAAATCACGAGAACACTTACTGTTTCTAAACCTTACATTGATACACCATACATTTCTATTTATTAATTTAATCATTATTGACTAATCATGAACGTAATCATTACATAATAATTGGGCATTACCACACTTGTTCTCCATTTTAAAAAAATGACCTATGTAGATTCAATTTTCAATTCTTCTAAATTAAAATCCACTTAATTGTTTCTTTTTTTCTTTAATAATCAACTATACTAATAATAATAAATATAATAATATGATATCTATCATATATATTTACAACAATACACAGGTTTGGACCGGATTACACGATGGCCTTATGTCCTCTATTCCTCTTTGTGTCTATGTGCCGCCGACGCACAAGTTAATTTCTTCCTTCTCTTTATTTTCTTTTCTAAATTAATTATGTATTAAAAGTAACAATTCCTACTAACCTATTTAAATATTTCATATTTGGCCCATTATTATTAATAATAAACAAGTTACCCGCAAATTAATTAACTATAGTTAAATGGCTATTAAAAATTATCAAAAAAGATCTTTCGGGTCTGGGTCATTACATTATCCACCACTAAAAATTATGTTCGTCCTAAAAAATAAAGTAAAATCAAGTACCTGAAGTTTCGAAAAGCTAAGGATATATGTCATGTATGTCAGACTCTATCTCCCGAGTTGCCTCTCCAACTGAATGATGCTTCCACTGCACCTTCACTGAAGCAATCTCCTTGGTCCTAAGCTTTCGAACCTGCCTATCTAATGTAGCTATAGGCTCCTCCTCGATTGTCAAGTCTGGACCCAACTCCACTAAATTGAGTGAAAGAACATGAGACTCATCCAGAATATACTTCTGAAGCATAGAGACATGGAAAACAGGATGAACCGCAGATAAACTAGGTGGCAAGGCCAACTTATAGGCCACCTCTCCCACTCGGCTCAAAATCTCAAATGGTCCAATGAATCTAGGTCTAAGTTTACCCTTCTTCCCAAATCTCATCACACCCTTCATGGGTGATACTCAGAGCCAAACATGATCACCCTCCATAAACACTAAGGCTCTAACTCTCCGGTCTACATAACTTTTCTGTCGACTCTGGGTTATCAACAGTCTATACTGAATCATACGGACTTGCTCCATAGCATCTCTAAGCAAGTCTGTATCCAAAGAGTCCATCTCCACCGAATGAAACCAACCGATCGGAGATCTACACCTTCTGCCAATCAATGCCTCAAATGGGGCCATCTGAATACTAGAGTGATAACTGTTATTGTAGGAAAACTCTGCTAAGGGCAAATGTCGATCCCATCTAGCATCGAAATCGATCACACATGCTTGGACCATGTCATCTAACACCTGAATTGTCCGCTCGAACTGACCATCTGTTTGAGAGTGAAAGTCTATACTTATATCTAATTGAGTACCCAAACCATGCTATAATGCTTTCCAAAAATGGGAAGTGAACAATGAACCTCTATCAAATATAATAGAAATAAGAACTCCATGTGATCACACAATCTGACTGATATATAGCTCGGCTAACTTCTCCGCTGTATACTTCACCCGAATTGGAAAGAAGTGGGCAGACATGGTGAGCCTGTCAACAAAAACCCAAATAGAGTCATAACCACCCATTTTGGTAGGCAAACCACCAACAAAGTCCATAGTGATCCACTCCCACTGCACAGTAGGAATAGGCATCCTATGAGATACACCCTCGAGATGTTGGTGCTCACACTTGACCTGTTCGCAAGTCAAACACCTAGAAACAAAGTCTAAAATATCCATCTTCATCGCACACCACCATTAATGCTGACTCAGATCATGATAAATTTTTGCCGCTCCCGAATGTATGGAATATCGAGAACAATGGGCCTTATCAAGAATCAATCTAATCAACTCATCCATCTTGGGCACACAAATCTTGCCTCCGATCCACAAGACACCATTAGAATCAAGGACAATCTCCTTGACTTTCCCTCTCAACACTTTGTCTCGAATAAGACAATTTCTGATCATCAAATTGGTGCTCACGGATCAGCTCGACTAAAAAAGACCGAACCTCAATAAAATCAGTCATCCCATCGCTCTCCTCTGAAATCTGCAACCGGAAAAGACTCTTAGCTAAAATTTGAACATCTTTAGCCAACGATCTCTCCTCAATACTAAGTGCTGCAAGACTTTCCATGCTAGGAGTCTTTCTAATCAAAGCATCGGCCACAACATTGGCCTTCCCCAGATAATATAGAATGGTCACATCATAGTCCTTCAACAACTCAAGCCATCTACATTGCCTTAAGTTCATATCCCTCTGACTGAAGACTTACTGAAGACTCCGATGATTGGTGAATACCTCACAATGCACCGTATACAAATAGCGATGCCATTTTATAACAAAGACCACGACTCTGTAACTCCAAATCATTAGTAAGGTAGTTCTTCTCATGGGTCTTCAACTGCCTAGAAGCATAAGCAATCACCTTCCCCTTCTGCATCAATAGGTGCACCCAAACTGACTCCAGAAGCATCATAATACACAATAAAGTTGTAACACCTCATAAATTAGTAGGTTAAACTAGAGCCTAAATGTGAGGGTTAACGTCAGGGGTTAAGGGTAAGGGCCAAGGTTTTTGGATGAGGGCCATGGCAAGAGGGCCAAGGCTGCCAAGAAAGCACCTAGCCACTACCCACCATGACCACGAGGGTCTTCACGACCCGTTGTGGCCACCATGAGTCGTGGTGCCACCCGTGGTTTGTAAGGTAGTGTGCTCCCAAGGCTGCCAACAAAAGGCTCCTTTCACAAGCCCTTCACGGCTCATGATGAAGACAACGGACCGTGGGAAGGCTCGTGTGGTTGCCTTAGCCTCATGGGAGGCTTGCCAAGATACGGAGGCCACTGGTCAAGGGACCACATGCACCACCATGAGCCATGGTGCCCTTGACGGGTCGTGAAGGTGGGCGTAGTCCTTGGGAAAGGGCTGCCTAGTTAGGTTTGTTTTGGTAAATTCTTAATTAGGTAGTTATTAAATGAGGTCAATTTATATTGTTTTATTTCACCGATATAAATGTTTTTAAGTCATTAAACACCCCATTTACTTCATTATTCCCAAAAACCCAAAATCAAACCCAAAAGAGTTCATCTTCTCCAAAATTTCTCTGAATAGAATTTCCAAAGAAGAAGAAGAAGAAGTGGAAGCTAGGGCTTGAAGAACCAAAGTTTTTCTTCTCAAATTAGTGGGAAAACTCCATCAAGGTATGGTAGATTTTCATCTACGGCTACCTTTCACCCATATAGTCCAATCAAAACTAGATTTCAAAGCTTTCAATTTCCCCAAAAAGCTAGGGTTTTACTCAAATTCATGTATTCACTTCAAAAACGTTTCTAATGGTTTAATTCCTTTATAGTATGATCAAATTGATGTTTATTTACTATTTTAAAGATGAATTCCTCATGAATCCATGAATTCCCCCAATTCTTCCAAATTGGATCTTAAAGTGTGTGTGTTGATTGATATGAGTAGAATGCTATTGAATTATGAATATTATAGATTGATTACTAGAATTATGTATTAATTGAGGAATTTCTAGGGTTGATTATATTGAACATCCCCCAAGAAACCATGTAACCCCCATGTCCCCAATTTATGTATTGTGATGTGGGTGAATTGTAGTAAAATGAATATCATGAGAATGTGCTTGTAGTAATTGAACTATTTGAATCATGTTGTTTTCCATGTCTAATGTAGTAATCCTATATGGGTTGATGAATCATGATTATGATGTTTATGTACAAGCTTTATGAATACTTGGAAAGTAACATGATTATGACTATAATCTAATTGTAATGATGTGAGAGGCTTTCCTCACCTAAATGAATCGGTAGGACAATGGCATCCCTTTCATGAATGATTAATAAAGTATTCTAAGGCTTTGTCTTGAATCGGTAGACCAATGGTATCCCTTTCATGAGGATTTAATGAGCTATTCTGATGATGTCACTTAAATCAGCAGGCTAATGGAACCCTTTAATATGTATAATAATGTACCTTGGGTCGGTAGGCCAATGGCATCCTGATGAGTCCGAGATTTGGACTCATTTAGGGATTCATTTATATAGAATTAGTGTCCTCAAATGTTTGATCTGTGCAAATAACTGATGTAAAACCCTTGATTTTCAGGTATATGGATTGAGGAACAAAGCAATAACACTAAAAGGCTAAAAGGAACAAAACATGCTGAAAGGATGAAGAAAGGTAGCTTGGTGATCACCAAGTTCACTTGGCGAATTGCCGAATGGCTATTTGACCACCTAAAGTTGCAGTGTGCCAAGCTCTGAAGGAAAGAACCAAGTTGGCGATGGAAAGTAGCAGTCGGTGGATCGCTAAGTGATTCCGCAATGCAGTATTAGATTGCCCAAAGTTACAGACCCGGAGGATGCTGAGTACTAAGGTAAAAGGGCGATGGAAAAGACCAAAGGGAGGCTCGGCGAGCCAAACTTACTTTGCCGAGTGACTCCTTGCAACACATTTTTGGTGACTATAAATACATTTTTGAACATTTAGTTTAATATCAAATTTATCAATTTGGCAAGCAATTACTTCTTAGAACAATTTTGAGACAAGTTTTCTCTAATATTTCTTAAGCTTTGAAGAATTGAAGTTTTCCACTTTTGAGAAATTGGAAGTGGGTCTTTGAGATTCTTCAAATTGGAGAATTATAGGACGAAATCACTCTTACCCAGTTGATGGATAATCAATTTGGTAACTGTTTCTATCTTTTTATGATGTCTAGCTAAAACCCCAATTCTTGGGGTGTGATTATGTGATTATGGGATGATTTAGTTTATGTGGATTGCTAATTGTTAGTTTATATGCTATTTAGAAGTGAGTTTAATCATTAATTGTGGTTTAATTTAAGAATTGTAGTTGCAAATGCAGTTCTATGTTCGTGTTCTTTGCTTGCTCGAGAGAGAGGTTTAAGAACTAAGGTTTTTGATTGATGGTTTGTGGGAATTGGGTTGACCTGGGTTCAGGTCGAGAGATTAAATGGGTTAAGGTGTGGGCTGTTCTTATTTTTCATCCTTGTTGATGTTCGAGAGAAATCACTTGATTCGGGGTAAATTGTTCGAAAGAAAATTTACCTCCACTATAGCCTAGATTACTCACAAATATCTAGCTATTTACTAATTGTTGCAATTATCCATTTGTCTATATTAACCTATATTCGATCACATCCCAAGAACCCGTCTCATTATTGTTATTTCGTATTGTTGTGATTACTATTTGTAGTTGGCAATCAAAACCAAAACCCCCAATTTGACATTCGTGTCACCCCTTAATTTGAATGATGTCGTTATTCGATAATTTTTATTCCTATGACTGATTTGACCATGTTCACACTTCCCAGTTGAATCCTAAACACGTACCGCTCCCTGTGGGATTCGACCCCAACTCATTTAGTTGGGTTATGTACTGATTAATGATAATTGGCACTTAGAATTAGACTGAAACGTTAATAAAAAATGGCGCCGCTGCCAGGGAGTGCTGTTGTTTGAAATTCTTTCGGTGAAGTTGAATTTTGTTCTTGTTAGTTATAGTATAATCTAGTTATTTTTAGTTATAGTTTTTGTTTTGCTGCTTAAAACAGTGGAAATGAGTGTCAACAGAAGCAATGGTAGCTAAGTGGGCCACCAAGATGACATTAAAAATCTCAATGATGTCAATGACCCAAATCTTGTGGGTGGAGTTGGTGCCATTCGCTTGCCTCCAGCTAAAGGGAACGTTATGTTCCACATTACAAGCACCATGTTGCACCTCTTGAAATTGAAAGGCTTGTTTGGTGGGTTGGCTAATAAGGATCCCCATGAGCATATAAGGAGTTTTGTTGATGTTTGCGGACCGTTCTCCTTTAAGAATATATCCCAAGAGTCGGTCCGCCTGAGGTTGTTCCCATTTCTCTAATGGGATAAACGTGCAAGTGTTTGGCTGAGTTGCCAAGAGATTCTATCACTTTGTGAGAAGAGCTCATTACCGCATTTCAAGTATGATTTTTTCACCCTTCGAAGATGATAACTCTTCGGGACAACATCCAAAGCTTCAAGCGTTTGGAGGGTGAGCCAATCCATGAGACTTGGCTAAGATTTTAAAAAGTTGGTGCTGCAATTCCAAACTTATGGATTGCCCGACAACGTTTTGCTGCAATACTTCTACCGAAGCCTTGATTTAGTGAACAATGGAGTAGATGATCGACTTTCTCCAGGAGGTTTAGTGCAAAAACCTTACATTATAACATCTCAGCTCTTGGATGGTATGACCAAAATTAACCAGGCATGGTACACCCGTGAAGACCAGGTCTCCCCTCTCACTTTTAAATTGAGAAAGGAGAAGCTTGAAAAAGATCAAGAGAGGGACCAAAATATGGAAAAAATGATGACCCAACTTGACATTTTAGCAAAAATTTCATGGGTGTTGGTGTTAGAAGTGTAAATGTTGTGGGTGTTGGGTGTGTTAACCCCGACGAGGCCAAGTTTGAAGCGTTGTACAATGAGGAAGTGAACTTCCTAGTCAATTAAGGAGGAGGTTATCGTGCAAACTACCCAAGGCCGGGTGGTAACCAAGGTTGGAATAGAGATGAGGGCTGGAGAGACCATGATAGAGAGTGGCGGGATCGTAACCCCACTTGGAAGGAAAGAGATGGGGAGAAGGATAGGTATGTTTCTCCCCACGAGCGTTAAAAGCCCAAAGATTCTGAGGGTGGCCGGACTGAAGATATGCTTTCGCGTATTCTCAACAAAGTTGAAGGGTTCGATAAAGTCTTGAAGGAAATGAAGGAAGACGTATCGACTCTCAACCAGGTGGTGACTTCTCATTTCTTCTCTATCAAGCAGTTGGAGACCCAAATGGGTTAGATTTCTTTGCATCTTATCCCTAGACAACAAAGGGGGTTGCCTAGTGATACTATGGCAAACCCCAAGAATGAAGTTTGAGTTGGTACTTGCATCGTGCCACGATGTTAACTAGGGCGCTTCTTGAGAGGCAACCCAAGTTTTTATTTCTTTTTGTTTTGATTTGGAATAATGTGTGTTGATTGTGCATGTTGAAGTGTGGAATGCGTTTGAAATATGCAGGTTGGCGAGCCAAGAATCCAGTCGACGACTCACAAAAGAGGTCGGCGAGCCCGACTTTGACCGCTATTGGACTCAAGGAATTTCAAGGAAGGAGTCTGTAAAACTCGGTGGGCCCATGGATAAATTCGCGACTCATCAAACAGGTCGGCGAGCCCGACTTTGTTCGCCGTTGGGACCCCCAAATTAAATGGAGGTCCTGTAAAACTCAGCGAGATAAGTAAACACTCGGTGTGTCGCCGAGGCAAAATAATATCGTCAAAAGGGCGCAAACTGGACTGTTTTTAAAATGCCAAAGGTTTAAAATTTAAAACTCTTTCACATTTCCTCACTTTTAACTTACTACAATGACACCCACACTTTAAATCTCTTACCTCGTCATTCTTGTGTTCGGAGTTGGAGTTCTTTGCCGCCTAGCATTACAAAATTCAAATTCGGCATTAAAGGTTGTTTTTCCGAACCCCAAACTCTTAAATAGCAGTTAAACTCAATTGAAATTGTTTTTATTATTTTTGATGTGTGTTGGGCCTCTCTAAAATTGTAAATCTGTACTAGTTTGCGGAATTTAATTTTGATATCCTGCCTATATTGCCTAAATTATTGATCCCCTAATTTTCGTTTTTAAAAATTGATCGTAATCTTGTGGGTTGTGCGAAATTATTGTTGAGTCTAGTCGGGTGGAGTCTGAGTAGCTCCGATTGTGCTAAATGACATATTTTGCCAAATGATAGAGTGTTTGACGTCATTCTTAAGGGCTAAAGTCGTCAAATGTCAATTTTAGCCAAACAGAGGGAAATTTGAGTACCCCGGTGGCATGGGTGGTGTCTGTCTAAGCTTAATTGAGTTTTTATGTGGTTTTATTTTATTCTTGAGGTTTGCGGGTTTGATTTTGGGAGTTGGGGCTGAAATAGGCACGTTGGGCTGTTTGGTGAGTGGGGTTGAGCTCGTCGAACCACTCGGTGGTTGGTCGAAATCCCCCTAGTTCACCTTTAATTTCATGCTTTAGTTGATTTTGATTCTGTAACTTTTGGCGAGACGCCTGAGCTCACCGAGTTCACTAGGCAACTCACCAAAAGTTTCATGTGATTGCCCTTTCTGCGCCCCCAATCCCTAAAACATGATGTAACTTTCGGCGGGCTAGTCCGTGCTCGCCGAATGGTGTCAGCGATTCGCCGAATAGTCCTTCTCATCGCCGACATGCCATTTTTCTAGGAAATTTTTGAGCCAGTCTTTCAGCGAGCCCGATCTGGCTTGCCTAAGTGACTTAGAAACTCGCCGATCGGTTCAGCGAGTATTTCTGCAAAATTTCCTTGAATTGTTCTAACTCATTTTGGTGTATTTTTGCATTTATGGCTAGAACCAACCTGGAAGACAATGGTATGCCATCCCGCAAATGAGCACAGTGAATTGTTATAAATGAGGGAGCATCTACTCCCTCTAAAAAAAGCAAACAAGCACCTCCCAAGATAGGCAAAGGCAAGGGGAAAGTGCCCGCATCCAAGATATCGGTAGCGAGGGGGAGTCCTTTGATTCTCAGGCTGCATTCTCTGAGCCTAAGAATGACCAACCTTTGGAATCCCGGCGAGCTGAGATTTGTTCCAGATCTTGTCAAGGTTCGTCTAGGACCCTAGAAGCCACCCCTCCTTCTGCTGCTACAGTGCCAACTGCGGCAAAGATGGTGGTTCCAACACCACCAGTTCAGGGTCCTTCTCCTCGGCTACTCAATAGGCTAAAGGCCAAGGGATTGAGGACGATTCTTGAAGAGAAGCTGTTGTCCACAGAGGGCCTAGATGGCAGACATTCTGGGAACATGGGCACATTCCTGTACCACTGCTTTGACATATTCACCAGGCCCCGAGGCCCGTATATCCCCACTTGGGTTCGTGAATTCTATGTTGCATATGGTGAGCTAGTTCCCCAGGGGAAGAAGAAGGCCAGTGCCTTCAAACCAGTAGAGTCCATCATGGTCCGGGGGACAGTAGTGAGATGCAGTCGCGATTATATCAATGTTGTATTTGATAGAGGGTTAGTTTTTGACTACCAGAATTTGGCTACCACTACGACACCTTTGGATGATCTAAAGGGTTGGCTTTTTCCCCTTGTTTCTGATACCACTCCGAGGTGGATTGAGGCAGGAGCTCCGATTGACAAGAAGGATTTGAATATAGCTGCGAGGTACTAATTCAGATTCATTAGCAACTCCGTTATGCCTCAACAGAATGAGTCCATCCTCCACTATCCAATGACGACCTGTCTTGGGTCAATCATAGCCCGAAGGAGAATTGACTTGGGACTTATTACTGAGCAGGAGATGGCCAAGAGGGCCAAAAATCGGAAGACATCCCTTCCCTTCCTGGTCCTGATTACAAAACTTTGTCGGCGTGCTAGAGTCTCTCGTGATGAGAAGAGGGACATAGAAGTCACCACTACATCTTCCAAAGATATTCGGCGCATATGGGTCGAGTGCACTTGGGATGAAGCTGATAGGAGGAGAGCAGCTCCGGTGGATACATCTCCGGAGGTTAATGTTGACTCGATACCTGCAGAGGCATCTTTGCGTACTCTGGCCTCCGGGCCTTCAGGTACTTCCACTTCCTCTCAGGCTCCTAGTTCTTCCACTGCTTCTCAGCCCACCAGGATTACTCAGGCCATGATACTAAAGATGGGGAACTTAGCTCATTCGGCCGATGTGTGGGCTAGCCGGGTAGAGGCAGAGGTGCCTTGGATGATCAAACGGGACCTCCTAGCTGCTTTGACACCCCTCCGGACTTCTATTGATGATCTCACGACGATAGTAGCAACTTGTGAGATTCGACAGGGGGTTACTTTAGATATGACAACTTTGAAAGATGATGTTGCAGATTTGAGGAATGACATGGACTATTTGGAGTCCACAGACTTCACCTCTCTATTTGAGTCTACTGAGGATGGGGATGCCCCGACTACCACCAGAGATGTACATATGTATGATGTGGCAGCTGATGAGTCGAAAGCGGAGACAGATGAGGAACAACTAGATGCTCAGGAGGCGACCATCTATGGAGACCTGCCAGATTTAAAGGAGACAATTTTACAATCGTTCATTTAGACATCGCTGACAAAGACGTCCATGGCAGGATCTAGTGGAGCCAGTGTTGCTTCTACCCTGGGCACGGATGCCCAAGATGTTGGTGTGACCCCAGGAATTGATGCACCGACAGATGAAGCGACTGTGTAGACAGGACCATTCTTTACCTCCCTCTCTGTCGTTTTGATTTACTCTTTATTATTTTTCTTGCATTTGAGGACAACTGCTTTTTATTTGTGGTGGGGGTGAGGTATTTCCATACCTACCTCTTGTGACTATCTTTTGTATATACTATTGGGTTTTTGTGTTTTGAATTGTGTGTTGATATTGTTTTGTGGATATTTGACCTTATGGCTCCTTAGTATGAATGAAAATGTTTTTTGACCCATCTGAAATTTTTTTCCACATCTTGTTATGTTTGAATGTGGTTGTTCTTGTACAAATTTGAGTATCGATTATGATCAATACTGATGACTTGAATAGTGCTATTAATCGAACATAAATGAGTGCACGGATACGATGGGGCCAAATGAAGTTGCATAGACAATATGTGAACTTTTTGCATCTCGTTGTGACTAGTCGATTATTGAATGAGTCTCTTGTGATGAACATTGCACACTAGCAAAAGTGTGGAGTCTTGTTTGATATTGGTGTCAATGCCTTGTGTGATGAGCTTACCATGAACCTTGTGTGATGACACCTAGAATTTGCCCCGGTAGTCCAATTGACTAAGTGATTCAAGCTCTTGAAGTGATCTTAGACAACAATTTTGTAGAGTGAAACCATTTGATAATACACCTCTTTCATGGCCAACTTTGTGAGATGTGTGAACTTTGCTTGAACCCCTTTTGAGCCTTTATCCTTTTCTTGGAAGAAACTTGAGCAATCGAGACCCCTCTTTATCCATTCACCCATAATCCTCATGAAGTGTGCTTTGTTTGAATAGCGAACTTAGGCCAAAAGCCTAAGTTGGGGGTGTGGTGAAAAGAGAAGGTAAATCAAGAAATGTGAAGAATTCCCCTTTGAATTTTGAAAAAGATGGAACCCATACAAAAAAAAAAAAAAAAAAAAAGAATTAAAATGAAAAAGAATGAAAAATTTGTGAAAGTTGCTAAAGAAATGGGGTGTCCGGTATTCCATTGGAAGTGAATAATGGGGTGAATTTTGAGCATGTGTGAAAATGCTGAAGAAAAGGAAGGAAAATGATGTTCATATCACATTTCATGAGGATAGTAGCCACTAAGCCTAAATGACCATACCTTACACTCAGTCCTGTTACAAGCCTTGAAAAGACCTTTTTGATCTTGAGTTAGCTGAAACGAATGTCGATTGGAAATAAGGAAAACCTATGGTGAAGTCATTCATTTGTTAATCTTTGTGAGTGTGAGAGTTGTATGTGATTCTGGAGCTATGAATTATTGAAGAATTGTGTGTGAATATGGAATCATCTTTGTTGTGAGGGAATTTGAGTACCTTTGTTGAGCTTGAACTTGCATTTGAAGCAATAGTATTGTGGACTAGAGAATCTTTGATAATGGTGAGTCACAACTTGAATCTCTTAGTGCACAATTGATGCTTGCATGAGTAAGTTAAGTCTTGTTGTGTGCATTAATGATTGAGTTTTTTGTAGCACTGTCTGAGACATCCTTTTTAAACTGCTGAACTTGAGTTTTACTTGAGGACAAAGCAAAAGTTTAAGTTGCGGGTGTTGATGAGTCCGAGATTTGGACTCATTTAGGGCTTCATTTATATAGATTTAGTGTCCTCAAATTCTTGATTTGTGCCAATAATTGATGTAAAACCCTTGATTTTCAGGTTTATGGATTGAGGAACAAAGAAAGGACACTAAAAAGCAAAAAGGAACAAAATAGGCTAAAAGGATGAAGAAAGGCATCCTGGTGATAGCCAAGATCACTTGGCGAATCGCCGAATGGCTATTTGACTGCCTAAAGTTCCAGTGTACTATGCTCTGAAGGAAAGAACCATGTTGGCAATGGAAATGAGCAGTCGACGGATCGCCGAGTGATTCTGTGATGCAGTGTTAGATTGCCCCCAAAGTTACAGACCTGGAGGATGCTAAGTACCAAGGCAAAAGGGCACTGGAGTAGACTAAAGGGAGGTTCGCCGAGTGATTCAGCGAGCTCGACTTACTTCGCCGAGTGATTCTTCGCAACACATTTTTGGCGACTATAAATACATTTTTGAACATTTAGTTTAATATCAAATTTATCAATTTGACAAGCAAATACTTTTTAGAACAATTTTGAGACAAGTTTTCTCTAGATTTTCCTAAGCTTTGAAGAAATGAAGTTTTTTGCTTTTGAGAAATTGGAAGTGGGTCTTTGAGATTCTTCGAATTGGAGCATTGTATGGACAAAACCACTTTTACCAAGTTGATGGATAATCCATTTGGTAACTGTTTTTATCTGTTTATGATGTCTAGCTAAAACCCCAATTTTTGGCGGGTGATTATGTGATTAGGGGCTTGATTTAGTTTATGGGTATTGCTAATTGTTAGTTTATATGCTATTTAGAAGTGAGTTTAATCATTAATTGTGGTTTAATTTAAGAATTGTAGTTGCAAATGCATTTCTATCTTCGTGTTCTTGGCTTGCTCGAGAGAGGTTTTAGAACTAAGGTTTTTGATTGATGGTTTGTTGGTATTGGGTTGGCGTGGATTCAGCTCGAGAGAGTGAATCCTAAACCCAATCCCACACATTCAGCTTGAGAGAGTGAATGGATTAAGGTGTCGGCTGTTTTTATTTTGCACTCTTGTTCATGTTCGAGAGAAATCACTTGATTCGAGAGAAAATTTACCTTCACTATAGCCTAGCTTACTCACTAATATCTAGCTATTTACTAATAGCTGCAATTACCCATTTGTCTATATTAGCCTATCATCAATCACATCCCAAGAAGCCGTCTCATTATTGTTATTTCGTATTCTTGTGATTATTGTTTCTAGTTGATAATCAAAACCAAAACCCCCCATTTGACATTCGTGTCATCCCTTAATTTGAATGATGTATTTATTCGATAATTTTTATTTCTATGACTGATTTGACCATCTTCACACTTCTCTATTGAATATTAAACACGTACCACTCCCGGTGGGATTCGACCCCAACTCATCTAGTTGGGATATATACTGATTAACGACCGTTGACACTTAGAATTGGATGAAGTTTTTTAGAAACGTCATTAATCACATCCCTCTCATCTGTAAGAGTATTAAAAGAGAATCAACTACTCCATGGGCATTTAATGCTTAGCACCGAGAGGATATTGTGGGGATGGAAGCTCTCCCTACGTTAGGCCGGGTTTCTAGTAACAACCTCCTTATCCCATAACTATGTTCCCACATAGGTTACTAGCTAGTGGATTCACCTAAGCTAAAATGTTACAGGTCCTACCTTAGGCAAGTAGACTAACCCTTTACGGTGTGGGATAGACACCAGATTCCATGATTTCCTCACATGGTCTATGTCGGTTAGGGCTTATTCCCATATTGTGAGTTATGTACTATGGTTACTCAAGAGGTTCTATGAAGTATGGGGGGGGTGTGGGACTTCATCCATGCATTACACGGGTAGGCTTTGAGAGTGGCTTTGGTGTGTTACTCAAACGTCATAATGTCTAATGAAATAATTGTGCTTATAATTATGCTATTGAGAATGTTGACATAAAGGCTATATGTAATGATGAATGATTAATTAGCATTGTTGCTATGAGTTGCTTTCATTGACATGACTTATAAAATGAGAATGTTTCTTGTCTATGAGTATTAACTAAAGATGAGAATGAAGAATGATGAGTATGGTTATGGTGGCCTCAAAGAGGTACTTAGTATGAGTGGTATTATGGGATGTCATTCATACATTGCACAAGTATACCTTAGGGTTACCTAAGAGATGGTTCTAATGTGTTATTATGATTATATGATGATCATGCTTGTGATGTATGTTTTCATACTAAATATACATGATGATTCCAAAACTTTTTATATGCATGGTTTTCAACTAAAATGTCCTTTTTAGCATGATTTTTTTATGTCTATCATACTTGGTGCAATTTTTGTACTAACCCATTTTTTTCTACAATTTTCTAAAGTGTAGGGATTGACACTCAATTTGATTTCCCTTGTGGCTAAGAGCTTGGAATTGATCATCCTCCCTGCTAGTTGGTGAGTCCTCAAGATTCGAGGACAGATGAGTCTTTAGTAATTTTTTTCTTGTCATTCTATGTTTCAGACTATGTTGAAGGGCTGTGACCCTATTGTTGATTTCAAGATTGTATTAAATGGCTAATTGAGACAAGTTAGACGTCCACTTGCATTTTATAAAAGACTTCGATTGTTTGGATAAAAGTTTTAAATTCCGTATCATTTTGTTATGTCTTATGTTATGATATGCTATGAGGATTGTATGAGGCTCTTCGGAGTCTTGTACGCTATGTCACATATAGGGGGGTAGCCCTTGGGTCGTGACAAACATGTTATCAAAGCACAAGATTTTGGGATGGTTTTAGGATAATGTCTCATAAGCCACGTCTAGTAGAGTTTTGTTCTTGAGTGTGAAGCACACCACATTTATAAATGAGAGGCTATAAGATGTTAGGAAACTACACTTCTTTCATTACTCTTAAGTCGTGCGATAGAGTTTGACTCTATGAAGTCCCTCTCCTAACCCTTCTCTTGTGTCTTCAGGAAATGAATAGACGAAGGGCTAATGCAAGAAGAATGGAGGGTAACAATGTTAATGATGAAGCTCCTCAAGAGAATCAAGTTCCTCAAGGGAATCAAGCTCCGATTAACCCTCCGGCTATGTCGGATGAGGAAGTTAGGTAGGCTCTTCAAATGATGGATCAAGCCATGACAATTCAAGGCCAAGCTATGACGGCCCAAGCCAATAGAGATGTTGGGACTCATCTGAATCCTAATGTGAACTCTATGGCTTCCAGATTGAGGGATTTTGTTAGAATGAATCCTCCCGTGTTTCTTGGTTCCAAGGTGAGAGAGGATCCTCAAGAATTTGTGGATGAGGTTTACAAGGTAGTTGATGCTATGGGGGTGACTTCAGTAGAAAAAACGGAGCTAGCCTCTTACCAATTGAAGGATATCACTCAAGTTTGGTATACTCAATGGAAGAAAAATAGGCATGTAGGAGTGGGTCCTATTAATTGGGAGGTGTTTAAGAAAGCTTTCATTGATAGGTTCTTTCCTAGTGAGTTGAGGAAAGATAATGTAGAGGAATTCATTAACCTTAGGCAAGGAAGCATGAGTGTTCAAGAGTACGCTTTGAAATTTACCCTTCTATCTAAGCATGCTCCATCTAGGGTGGCAGATCCGAGGGATGAGATGAGTAGATTTGTGATGGGTGTGTCCGACTTAGTTGGGGAAGAATGTCGTACGACAATGCTCCATGATAACATGAATATCTCTAGGCTTATGGTGTATTCACAAGAAATTGAGGAGTTAAAACTCAAGAAAAAGAATAGAGAGATGAAGAGAGCTAGGTCCGATGAACAATGTCAACCAAGGTTCAAGAAGAGATCCTCTAACAAATATTCTTCAAAAACTCTTAGAGTTAACCAAGAGAAAGGTAGTGGGTCTCCATTTCCTAAACCTACTTGCACGAAATATGGAAAGAAGCACCATGGGAAGTGCCTAGCCGGTACGAATAGGTGTTATGGTTGTCGAAAGAGTGATTATCAGGTGAAAGATTTCCCTACACTCTCGGCAAAAGAAAGAAAGGCCAAACAAGCTTCTCTTAGTGGCCCGGATCCTAATGCTCCAAAGTATAGTCGCTTCTATGCACTCCGGTTTAGAGAGGACAAAGGAGCCCTTTCGGATGAAGGCACCAGTATGTTGGGAATTTCCTATAGATGTAAATGTTTTATTAAGGTCCCTATACTATTTGTTAGGTTTTCATGTTAGCCTTAGTAGGGGTTTACACCCAAGGGGGAGATGGTATGCTTAGAAGGCAAGGTTGTTGAGAGCTTCGATATCCTTATCTCTTTCTTCTATTCCTATTCAAGCTTGAGAGAAAGAGTTCCTTGTGACTTGTTTCATGATGTGGAGTCATGTGTGATTTATGAGTTTCCATGATCTCCTTATGTTATGCATGTTCTTGATGAAATTCATGTTTAGAAAGAAAATGTGTTTTCATGATTTTTATTCCTCATGTTGATGTGCATTATGAGTTGCCTATATGCTTCCTGAGATAAATTGTTGAACATGCTTAATTGTGCTTTTGAGAGTAATTTCATAATTTGCTTCATGATGTTATGTTGAGCATGCTTTGATTTGGATAAGGTAGTTCCTCTAATGAATTTGTGAAACGTCAAAGTTTTCATGCATAATGGGTTGTTAGATGTAGTTCTTACTTCCTTGCGTTGCATTGAGTATGTTGAGATGGAGTTGATGTTTCCTCCTATGATTTGGGCATTATTTTGATGTGTCATGCATGATGGGCTTCTAGTCTTGAGTCTTTAATTTTGTAAGGTGTCTAGATCGTCATTCGAGGATGAAAGTTCCCAAGGGGCAGAGAATGTTACACCTCAGAAATTAGTAGGTTAAACTAGAGCCTAAACGTGAGGGTTAACGTCAAGGGTTAAGGGTAAGTGCCAAAGTTTTTGGATGAGGGCCATGGCAAGGGGGCCAAGGCTGCCAAGCCAGCACCAAGCCACTGCCCACCATGACCAGGAGGGTCTTCACGACCTGTGGTGGCCACCACGAGTTGTGGTGCCACCCGTGGTTGGTGAGGCAGTGTGCTCCCAAGGTTGCCATGAAAAGGATCCCCCTCACGAGCCACTCCACGACTCGTGGTGAATACCACGGACCGTGGGAAGGCTCGTGGGGTTTCCTTAGCCTCATGGGATGCTTTCCAAGATGGGGAGGCCACTGGTCAAGGGACCACGGGCACCACCACGAGCCATGGTTCCCTTGACGGGTCGTGAAGCTGGGCATTGCCCCTGGGAAGGAGCTGCCAAGTTAGGGGTGTTTTGGTAAATTCCCAATTAGGTTGTTATTAAATGGGGTCAATTTATATTGTTTTATTTCACCTATATAAATGATTTTAAGTCATTAAACACCCCATTTACTTCATTATTCCCAAAAACCCAAAATCAAACCCCAAAGAGTTCATCTTCTCCAAAATTTCCCTCTCTAGAATTTCCAAGGAAGAAGAAGCTAGGGCTTGAATAACCAAGGTTTTTCTTCTCAAATTAGTGGGAAAACTCCATCAAGGTATGGTATATTTTCATCTATGGGTAGCTTTCACCCATAGAGTCCATTCAAAACTAGATTTCAAAGCTTTCAATTTCCCCAAAAAGGTAGGGTTTTACTCAAAGTCATGGATTCACTTCAAAAACGTTTCTAATGGTTTAATTTCTTTATAATATGATGAAATTAATGATTATTTACTGTTTTTAAGATGAATTCCTCAACAATCCATGAATTCCCCCAGTTCTTCCAAATTGGATCTTAATGTGTGGATTTTTATTGATATGAGTAGAATGCTATCGAATTATGAATATTATGAGATGATTACTAGAACTATGTATTAAATGAGGAATTTATATGGTTTATTATATTGAATATCCCCCAAGAAATCATGTAACCCCCATGTCCCTAATTTATGAATTGTGATGTGGGTGAATTATGAAAAGATGAATATCATGAGAATGTGCTTGTAGTAATTGATCTATTTGAATCATGTTGTTTGCCATGTATAATGTAGTAATCCTAGATGGGTTGATGAATCATGATTATGATGTTTATGTACAAGCTTTATGAATACTTAGAAAGTAACGTGATTCTGACTATAATGTAATTGTGATGATGTGAGAGACTTTCCTCACCTAAATGAATCGGTAGGCCAATGACATCCCTTTCATGAATGATTAATGAAGTATTCTAAGGCTTTGTCTTGAATCGGTAGACCAATGGTATCCCTTTCATGATGAGTCAATGAACTATGGTAATGATGAACCTTGAATCCGTAGACCAATGGTATCCCTTTCATGAGGATTCAATGAGCTATTCTAATGATGTACCTCTAATCAGTAGGCTAATGTCACCCTTTCATGTGTGTAATAATGTACCTTGGGTCAGTAGGCCAATGCCATCCCTCTCATGTGTAAAAGTGTTAAAAGAGAATCAACTACTCCATGGGAAATTAATGCTTAGCACCGAGAGGATATTGTGGAGTGGAAGCTCTCCCTACGTTAGGCCAGATTTCTAGTAACAACCTCCTTATCCCATAACTATGTGCCCACATAGGTTATTAGCTAG
>NW_006239011.1:1174502-1197048 GCF_000226075.1 Solanum tuberosum | reverse complement strand
CATGCATTGCACGAGTAGGCTTTGAGAGTGGTTGTGGGATAGACACCGGATTCCATGATTTCCTCACATGGTCTATGTCGATTAGGGCTTATTCCCATCATGTGAGTTATGTACTATGGTTACTCTAGAGGTTCTATGAATTATGTGTGGGGGTATGAGACTTCATCCATGCATTGCACGAGTAGGCTTTGAGAGTGGTTATGGTGTCTTTCTCAAATGTCATAATGTCTAATGTAATGAATTTGCTTATAATGATGCTATTGAGAATGTTGACATGAAGGCTAGATGTAATGATGAATACTTAATGAGTATTGTTGCTATGAGTTGCTTTCATTGACATGACTTATAAAATGAGAATGTTCCTTATCTATGAGTATTAACTAAATATGAGAATGAAGAATGATAAGTATGGTTATGGTGGCCTCAAAGGGGTACTTAGTATGAGTGGTATTATAGGATGACATTCATACATTGCACAAGTATACCTTAGGGTTACCTAAGAGATGGTTCTAATGTGTTATAATGATTATATGATGATCATGCTTGTGATGTATGTTTTCATACTAAAAGTACATGATGATTCTCAAACTTGTTAACTGCATGGTTTTCAACTAAAATGTCCCTTTTAGCATGATTTTTGCATGGCTATCATACTTAGTGCAATTTTTGTACTAACGCTTATTTTTCTACATTTTTCCGAAGTGTAGGGATTGGCACTCAATTTGATTCCCCTTGTGGCTAAGAGCTTGGAATTGATCATCCTCCTTGCTAGTTGGTGAGTCCTCAAGATTCGAGGACATATGTCTTTAGTAGTTTCTTTCTTGGCATTTTATGTTTCAAACTATGTTGAAGGGTTGTGACCCTATTGTTGATTCCAAGGTTGTATTAGATGGCTAATTGAGACAAGTTAGACTTCCGCTTGCATTTTATAAAAGACTTCGATTGTTGGATAAAAGTTTTTAAATTACGCATCATTTCTTATGTCTTATGTTATGAGGCTTGTATGAGGCTCTTTGGAGTCTTGTACGCCGTGTCACATCTTGGGGGTTGCCCTTGGGTTGTGACAAAACTCCACACTCTCCTCTAGTAGAGTCAACACGGGGGATGAAGTCAACAAGGTCTTGAGCTTTTGAAATCTCTCCTCACATTCATCGGACCACTAAAAATCCATACCCCGTCAAGTCAATCTAGTCAACAGAGCTGCAATAGTAGAGAAACTCTGGACAAATCGTCGATAATAGCCTGCCAATCCCACAAAACTTCGAATCTCGATAGGAGAAGTAGGTCACGTCCATCCACTAACAACCTCAATCTTGGCCGGATGTACTATAACCCTCCTTGGACACCACGTGTCCCAAGAATTCCACAGAATTAAGCCAAAACTCGCACTTTGAGAACTTGGCATACAACTTCTCTTCTCTCAACCTCTGAAGTACAATCCTCAAGCGTCGAACATGGTCCTTCTCGGTCGTGGAGTAAACCAAAATATCATCAATGAAGACAATCAAAAAAGAATCAAGGTATAGCTAAAATACCTCGTTCATCAACTCGATGAATGTTGCAGAGCGTTAGTCAACCCAAAGGGCATCACAAGAAACTCATAATGCCCATACCGAGTCCAAAAAGTTGTCTTAGGGATATCTGATGCCCTAATCTTCAACTGATGATATCCGGACCTCAAATTAATCTTAGAGGACAACGATGCTCCATGTAGCTGATCAAATAAGTCATTAATACGTGGAAGAGGATACTTATTCTTCACTGTTACCTTGTTCAACAGTGTGTAATCAATGCACATCCTCATAGTCCCATCCTTTTTCTTCACAAACAACATAGGGGCATCCCAAGTTGACACACTAGGGTGAACAAACCCCTTACTCAATAACTGATCCTTCAACTCTTTCAACTCTGCTGGAGCCATACGATAAGGAGTAATAGAAATGGGCTTAGTGCCCGGCTCCAAATTAATAACATAATCAATATCCCTATTGGGAGGAGCACTTAGAAGATCAGAAGGAAATACATAGAAAAACTCCTGAACAACGGGAATAGAATCCATGGGAAGTGGTTCAACACTAGTATCCCGAATAAAAGCTAAGTAGGAAGAACACCCTCTGTCCACCAATCTTTGAGCATGGATGAAAGAGATGACCTTGCTAGGATAAGAGCTACTAGTACCCTTCCACTCAACCCTCGGAATACCAGGCATTGCTAAAGTCACAGTCTTATCATTATAATCAAGAATAGCATGATAAGGAGAAAGCCAATTCATACACAAGATAACATCAAAGTCAACCATCCCTAGAATGATTAAGTCTACCCAAGTGTCATACCCCGCCAAAGAAACAAGACAGGATCGATACACTCGATCCACCACCAAGGTCTTATCCACGGGTGTAGAAATACGAATAGGTACAAGCATGCTATCACACATCATATAAAATTCAACTGCATAGTAGACATATAAGAGAATGTAGACCACGGATCAAAAAATACACACACAGATCAATGACATATTGGATGATACCTATAATAACAGGATCAAAAGTCTCCACCTCGGGTCTCCCCGGTAAAGCATAACAGTGGCCCCCTCTGCCACCTTCAGCCTGGGTGGTACCTCTACCCCCACTCTGCTGAGTTGCAGTACCGCTACTAGAAGCTCTACCGCCTCTACCTGACTGAACTCTACCTCGACCTCCACCCTATGGTATCAGTGGTCTAGTCTGAAATAAAGAATTAGGTTGGCATCTTCCATGACCCCTCTGGGAAGTACACAATTGCATTAGGTGATCCGGATCTCCACAACTAAAGAAAAACCTCTGACTAGGGAACTGCTGTGCAGATCCTTCAAACCCACTAAAATTGCCTCGCCCTTTAGGTCGCTGTTGTGAATCGTACGAGTACTGACCCGCTCTATAAGAAACTCGAGGTATCTTACCACCCTCGGATGTCGGCATAGATGCATAAATGGGTCCTCGATGCTAAAAGGAACCACCCCCTCTTTGTGATCCCCTACCTCCAGATGAGGCACTATGAAACTGACATGATATACGGGACCTCTTAGGTCCCCAAACTCCTCTATCCATCAATTACACCTTTGTGGCGGCGCTCACAATGCACTTAAAGGATGCCAATTATCGAGATGCCCTAAACACAACCGATCTGATAGAGAAAGTCAGCCCCCTCAAAAATCTATGAATCCTCTCTGTCTTGTCTAGAATAATGGCCAACGCATGCCTAGACAACTGGCAAAAATGGGTGTCATACGCTGTAACAGATAAGTTGTCATGTCTCAGATTCTCGAAACTCAAATAACTCTTCTCTATCACGCTCTAAGGGATAAAATGTCCATGAAAGGCACTGTAAAATATATCCCAAGTCGCTGGAGGAGATCCAACTGGCAAAGACTACGAATAAACTCTCTACCACTCTCTCGCTGGTCCACGAAGCAGGAGTGTAGCATACCGAACCAATGTGACTCAGCTAATCCAACCACCTCACTACAAGAAAGTGGAGTTACAATGACATTTTCTAAATGTCGTATTATGATGTTTAAATGTCACAAATTTATTTACCGACATTTATTTTACATTTGGATCAAATGTCGTAAATTTTAGTGTCGAGGATTTTTCCGACATTTAGGTAATTGTCGGGAAGAATTTGTGACATTTATTTTGTGACATTTTAGGTAAATGTTAAAAAGAATTTGCGTCATTTACTTTGCAACATATATGTAAATGTTGGTAAGATTATTACGACATTTATTTTTTGACATTTATTTTTGACATTTAGGTGAATGTCAGTATGAGATATATATGACATTTATTTTTTTGACATTTAGGTAAATGTCAGTATGAGATATATGACATTTATTTTCGATATTTAGGTAAATGTCAGTATGATATAAATATGACATTTATTTTTGATAATTAGGTAAATGTTGGTATGAGATATATGACATTTATTTTTGACATTTAGATAAATGTTGGTATGAGACATTTATTTTTGACATTTACGTAAATGTCGGTATGAAATATATGACATTTATTTTTGACATTTACGTAAATGTCGGTATGAAATATATGACATTTATTTTTGACATTTACGTAAATGTCGGTATGAAATATATGACATTTATTTTTGACATTTACGTAAATGTCGGTATGAAATATATGACATTTATTTTTGACATTTACGTAAATGTCGGTATGAAATATATGACATTTATTTTTGACATTTACGTAAATGTCGGTATGAAATATATGACATTTATTTTTGACATTTACGTAAATGTCGGTATGAAATATATGACATTTATTTTTGACATTTACATAAATATCGGTATGAAATATATGACATTTATTTTTGACATTTAAGTAAATGTCGATATGAGCTATATGACATTTATTTTTTCGATATTTATGAAATGTCACTTAAACTTTCTGACATTTAGATTAAATGTTGGGAAAACAAATTTCAAGACACTTACTTGTGACATTTATAAAATGTCACATTGAAATTTTTGACACTTTGATTAATGTCAACAAATGCTATTATTGAATGTCATAAAAATTAGTGACATTATTTTATATTTTGCTAAATGTCATATTAATATTCTAATGTTGCTACCAAGTTTCTTTAAACATCCCAGAAAAATCTATATATAGTTTTTCTCAAGACACAAATACATACAAACAATCCGTGCATTCAAAAATATTTTCTTCATGATAAGCAAGTAATATTATATAAAGCAAATATTTTCTAATATTATAATCAAAGAATAAAATAGCAATATAATAAGTTTTCTGTAAAAGTTAACAATGTCAAAACAAATTATCTTTTCTATCTCAAGTAAAATTGAGATCTAACTAAATGTAATAATCTCAACATAAAACAACCTAATTAACTCCTAATTCAAATGGAATTAAAATCTCGAGTAAATTTGCAATAAATCTTTATGAAATCGTCAATCCAAAATTCGAGCATGTTGAAGTTGATACTTGACCTCAATTTTCTTAAAATTTTTGCACAAGAAATGCACATAAGAAAATTTATAACTATATAATAATAGAAATTAGATCCCCATTAACTAGAACAAATTAGGATATCAAAAATGACTAATTGATTTTTTCTAAAAACAAACATATTAAGAAATTGATGCAAAAGCAGTAATTATATACATGAAATTTTCCTCCTTTTGAATGAAAAAAAAGATCTTGTAGTTTTTTCAAAGATACCCAATTCTTTTTATTTGTGCCAACTACGGTAGTTCCAGTCTTCTTGATCATGTTAGCCTGAGAAAAAACACTAAATTCATTATTTTGATACTTTACGAAATACAAAACTTAAGATTTCATTGAATACATAAGTGTGCCAATTTTTCCAAAAGGAAAATAAAAAAAGAAAGATATATGATTGCTTCAACAAAACTAACATCTGGTGCTGGGACAAAGATACAAACATCCTATAATGCAACTAACAGTGTCATAGCATTAATATGCATTCACCATCTCATATGAAATTTCAAGACTTCCTCTGATGCTTCTTCTGACTTAGCCATGTCCATTTCCCAGAAAATCATCAGTTTTTCCAACCCATAAATATGAGCAAGCTCATCAATATTGATAAACCTTAAACCTCAAAGACCCAACTCAAATCACTTGAAGTTCATTTTACAAGCCACTCCCATCTTCATTTGCTGGAATTTGTGGAAAAATAGATGTGCAAAGAAGTATGGGGAAAAAATTCAAATATGGCTAGACTCAAATTCTCAGTATTCAAGGATACTTTCAATTTGCTACGCACTATTTTTCCTTACATCAGTTGGCCCTCAAGCTGTAAATCGTGGTATCAATTGCTGAAAATTGTATCCATGACACTAAGGTTACTCTTGTCCAATGGATCAAACCCCAAGCTCAATGGGTCAAACTCAATATAGATAGTAGTGCATTGAGTAACCCAGGCAGAATTGGGGATGGGGAATACTCAGAAATTCAAGGGGGGAAATTCTCTTTGCTTATGAATTTCCACTAGGGGAAGGAACTAACAACCAGACAGAGGTGGAGGCTGCCCTGTCAGGTGCTTACAACTAAAATACAATCAGGTAATTCTGGAGGTTGATTCCTAACTTCTGGTGGATTGGATCAAGGGTAATTACAGCCCTCCATGGAGCATTAATTCTCAAGTACAAAGGTTGCACAACATCATCCAACAAATCCAAAAATTTGAATGCATACACACTCTCAGGGAAGCCAGTTTTGCAGCTGACACTCTCTCAAAACACAATCATCAGATTTCCAGCCCCCAAGTTTATTTCAACATGCAGCATTTACCAAAGGAAACAACAGCATATTATCAACTAGACAAAGTGGGAATGGCAAGTTTCAGAAGAAGAAAACTGAAAAGAATAAAAGAACCTCCCTGAAGTGGCACTTGGTGATCTGTATAGATGTCTCTATACAATTTTTGGTGATCTCATCCTATTCAACTAGGCTATATCTTTATTTGATACAGCCTACTTGAATAGGCCTTCTTTTCTCTCTTCTTTGTAAGGGGAGAGTCTCCCTTATTTTATGCTTACTAGTAATTTTGTATCAAGAGGAGTCCTCTCTTTTAGGTGCATAGCTTGTAGGCTTCTTTTTAGAAAAAAATGAGGAGTTGACTATCCGTAGTAGGAAGGTCGACTTATGAACCACCATAGGATCGGACGTAAAGTTTTATGTCCCCCTCGTTGTACCTTTTTGCTATTTTATTTATGCTAAGGCCTGGGGGTGTTGCTAAACCCCTGACCCCCCCCCCCTCCCAAGGGTCGTTCAAAAAAAAAATCACTTGAAGTGATCCGTTCATACTTAAATATGTCCCCATACCTTGGTAAAAATAAAAAGGTCAACTTGAATTTTCATCCCAAAAATCCAAAAAAACTGAGAGCAAATTTTGCAGACCAAAAGTAAAGCATAAGTTCGAGAACTTTATCAAGCTATTTTGGAAGGTATAATTATCAAAGAACAAAAAAATTAAAGCATAAGACTAAGCTCACCAATCTCACTTGAGGCTGAATACTATATATAACATCAGGGGCAATCAAATTACACATTCAAAGAAAGCAAAGACAAAAATGTGTAGAATTCAAATTTTCAAATGCTTCACTTGTCAAGTCAATATCATATATCTATTTGACTGTATTTGGATTGGATTGTGGTCTTTTCTTTAGATTTGGACAAGAAAATGAAAAAGTTGGTTGTGAACGTTCCTAATAAAGATGATGTTGATAGCTTTACAGAACGTGCTAATGATTACTACCAGAAATGGCCATAGCTTCTGGCCTTACTTGAAGAATTGTATGACAACTATCTCTCTTTGGCAGACCGCTATTGCAGCACTTTCCAAGAACCATCATCGTCGAAATTGCTTCCCAACTCCATCTTCCCATTTTGATCATGATAATGATGATCAATTTGAAAAGGAAGAGAATAATGGATCGGATATTGTTGATTCTGATGCTGAGAGTTCATTATCATATCAGCCTCAATTTCCATCCACACAAGCTAAATTTGAACCAGACATGATCATTGCAGACTTGGTGATCAGAAGTGTCGACTGTGAAATCATCCTGCACGAGCTTAGTCAAGTAAGATAGAGTTGCATGAAAGCTTATTGGAGTTGTTGGAATCGGAGAGGTTGATCTTGTTAAATGAGAACGCGAGATTAGAATACAAAGTGGCTTCATTGATGGAGGAGAATAAGGGGTTGTCTTCAGAGTCTTTGTTCATGAAGAGGAAGGTAGATGAGCTTGCAAGGTTCATGCTAAACAAAAGGGATGATTACAGAGTTTGTGTGCTTAGTCGAAAAGTTGAGGATCTTCAAGGTCAGCTATATGGATTGGAGAGGAGGAACAATGAGTATTATGAGCAGCATGCAGAAGAAAAAAGGAGCAGGTCCAAGATAGGGTTGAAGGATTGCTTTAAATTTCCTGAAGAGGCTGTTGTTGGCAATGTCAAAAAGGGTGAGAAGTTTACTGTTGGTAATGAAGTTGGAAAGAAAGTTCCTAAGTTTTGGGACAAGGTTAAAAAGCTTGATATCTTCCTTTGTGCACCTATTGTAAACATGAGAAAAAGAGGGTGTTTCTACTTAAAGTTTGCTGCATAAAAAAGATTAGTTTTATCACCACGAGAAACATGTATGCTTATGAAGGCACATACACAGACATCATAAGCATACATGTTTGGTTTTGGCTTAAAATGTTGTTGCTGAAGTGCTAGTAGACCTTGAAGAACTCACGTGGTATACCAAAAGCCTTTGTATTGGTGAACATGTTCACTCAGCCAACCTCTTTCTTTTGGTAGCTCAGAGAGTATTATGTCAGAGGATTTTTGTTGATCTTTGTGGCTTTGTTCTTTGATGACACCAGTTGTGAGTAAGGGGATACTAGAGAATAAACTTGCCATTATTGAGTTTAATGGAGCAAAGGGAGTAGTAGAAAGTAGTAAATCTTGCTTGACTAGAACAGGGTGTTTCTACTTAAAGTTTGTTGCATAAAAAAGATTAGTTTTATCGTCACGAGAAACATGTATGCTTATGAAGGAACATACACAGACATCATCCTACCCTCTTTGCTTTCAATTAAATATGGGGGAAGAAAAAGATGGCGGGAGAAGCACTAAATTTCAAGTTTACTTGACCACCCCAATGAATCTAGCTTGTTAATATCGGAAAACAAGCAACTTTTAGCCACAGGACAGAACACAATATAATGGTCAGCAAGTAGAAAGTTTCTCACGATCCTTTTTTGTAATGATCTTATCTAAGTAAATTTCATTTTATCTCTTCTTAAGTATTTCTGATAGTTAAAAGACTCATATCCCAAAAAAGGCTCGTAGTTCCCAAAAAAAGCAGATAACAGAAACTACGTAATGAAAAAAATGTTTATTATTGTAAGAACCCATTCCCAGTCCCCACTAGTGGGATCACACTACGTATGTTGTTGTTTATTGTAAGAACTCATCTTACAATAAGTTAAAATCTCCAGCATACAGATTATATAGCACACAATAAACAATATAAGACCTTACTAGATTTACATATTCAGTTAAATTATTTCCTTTTCCAGAAGGAAATGACCCAATCTCTAGAACTAACCACCTCTTTCAGTCGCATGCAACAAGTTCATAGAACTAAATACATATTCCAGTACATTATTATCGACATCTTCATTGGTAGTGCATGAGCTTCAAATATACTTGAACTAATCTTAAAATTATATTAGCACACATCAAACAATATAAGACCTCTAGAACAAGGTCCCAAATCTAATGTAAGCAGATCCAAACTACACAAACATATCTATAATCCGTTCTAGTTATAACTTGACAACGACATATTCAATAACAACATTTAGAGAGTTCAGTGTCATATTTTCGTTGCTGCACATTATTAATAAATCAATATTCAGAAACTAAAAAACAAACCTGGAAACATCTGAACAAAACTACATCCAGAATTATCTGGTAATAAACAAATACGGAGGAATCATGCTATTTGCTTCGACTAATTTCTTGGACAAGGCAATAAGAGAATCTACAAATTAATTGAAACAAGCTCACTATTTTAGAGAAAGAGGACAGATGTGAAGCATCGTAGCAATGTGCAGGAGGTGCAAACCCATAATCAGCAAAATAATGCAAAAAATAAGGTAATCCCAGAGCTTGCACCTTATACTGTGATACAATCTTTTGCAGCTAAACCGAGGCATAATGAGGATTCAAACATGGACTCAAGGCAGAAAAAAGGAACAAAAATAAGGGTGATCAAGTAAGAACTGAATAGTAGAATATGCAGTCGAGTGACAGGAAAAATAATACAACATCATAGATAGACTCAAGGCAGCATCATTACCAAGAAGAAGAGCCAAATCAGTAGGAAGAACAGTGGCAAACTCAAAAAAAAAAGAATAACAAAAACAATACAAACAATGAGGAGAGACCTAAGACACCTCAAGAACATATGGATCAGGCTAATTCCCAGAAAAGTCACAGTCATACAGGTAAAAATATTATTACTCATAACTCTTATATTGATCTTGTTTAACCAGATCTACCAAACAGTCCAGGTACAAGCAAAAATCATATGAAGACAAGGCACCGTCTGGGAAAACACAGGCCAAACTAGGGGAAGATTCTATGTTACCAACCCTTATATTCCAAAATCCTCCATCTATGCCTAATGTACTTGCAGGTATGGACAACGAAGGAAATACAAAGGCCTCTAAGATCACATGTATTGACCCAATGCTCCCATTACCCCTCACCCCTTTAGATAATTGTTTAACTGATGTGGAAGCTGTTGGAGTGTTGGATGGAGGGTTAGAGGAGAACATTACTAACTTGCAGGAAGGGGTATCCAAAGGGGGGTTTCTGCATCATGAGAATTTACACATTGACCCTAAGAAAGACCCTAGAGATTATGCTACCACTTCTCATCAAACCACACAAGAGAACTAGCACAATTAGCTCATCCATCAGGGAAAGGTTTCTGGTCAGGGACACAGTAAAGAGAATGATCAACAGGGTAATCTTAATACTTCTCATAACACTCAGAAAATGAATTAGAAAAAAAAATGTTCATTAGAGAGAATAGGAACAAAACAAACAAGACAGTGGGGGCACAAAGCAAGGGCAAACTATCAACAACAAATCTCAGGGTAAACTAAGCGAAAATAAGAGAGATGCCATCAAAAGAAGAAAACAACAAGCAGCAGGGACATAAGAGAATAAGGGGCAAGAGCTACGGGTTCAAGTTGGTCAAAATGAACATAGCAAAATCATAAATACAGATTATGAAATGATACATTAGAGTATGATCACGACACATAGTCTTTGGTGCAAGTTTTTCATTTTGGAGGCTTAATGCATGAAAGAGTTGACTTCTGTCAACATCTGAAAATTCTGATGTCGGATCAAAATTCCGTCAGTTCCATCAGCTACAGATGGGTCTTTTTGGTTTAGTGTGATGTTTGGTTCGAGTTTCGAGGTTTCTGTTTGGAGTGTGTATGATTAGGCGTTTTAGATTTTGTGGTGAAAAATAGAAATAATATGATAAGTTAACATAGTTTATAATTTCACTATACCAACTGAAAAACAACAACAACAACAACAACAACAACAAGAACCAAAAGAAAAAGATGATCACTTAGACTTTTTATGTGTACATGACGCGCAATTAACAGTTTGTCGATTAATCCATGTTAAACAAGAAAGAGGAATTAGTTGATCTCGTGATCATATAAATGTTAGGATTTACGCAATTAAAATAAAATTCAAAATTTTGATGAAATTTTCTCTAACCTTTCTTGTGTGAACACCTGGAACAAGTGATGATGGTTGTTGACAATCTTCAAGTGGGTTATCAGGAACCTATTGCAAAAGAGGAAGACTATTATAATTAAGAGAAACTAAATTTTCATCTAAAAAAAGTATTTTTTTGTGAGCAACATAATTATTTCACTGGCTCTGATTTTATATTTGCATCAATATTAATTCCCAAAGACTCTACATATGCTTGTATTCCTTCCTTCACTTTATCCGCTATAATTTCTTCCATATCCATTTTTGCTTCCGATAATTTTCTCTCCATCACTTCGTTATTCTCTTTTACTTCCTCTTTCGCTTCTAAAAACTTTTTATCCATTGCTTCCATCTCTTTTTTTGCATCATACATCTTCTCTGTCATCTCAATTTTCATAGCTGAGGTAGCTTTTTGAAGTTCCATCTCAACCCTTGTATCAAAATCTCTTTTTTCAGCCTGAGATCGTTTATATACGGGGCCATATACTAAGCTAGGATATGCTCTTTTTCCTAGAGTTCGGACAATTCCATGAGTGTCTGATCCCATTACTTGGGAATAAACATCATTAGGAGCACTTCCAGGGACATTCAACTCAGGATACACCTCGGCAAGATCATCCATTTGTTTCTTTTTGAAAGAAAGTAAAGTAATGAGAAGTTTATAAAACAAATTGTAATAGAAAGAAAGTACCTATATACTTTTAAAGAGTAACAGTTTACCATAACTTCACCAGCTATCTCATTTACTGGTTGTTTATTCTCTCTAATGTGAGTTTTTTTGAACACCTCAATACTAGTTGGCTTTACACCATTATTCATCTTTGTCATCTGTTTGAATAGTAAGAGATTGACATTAAATATTCACGATAAGTATTATTTAATATATAAATTATAGAAAATAAATAGTGATTACTTCGTACATCGTCTATAATTTGAGAATGTCTTTCTCTCCCTGATGTGTGTGGCATAGTCAATTTTTTTCGACTTTCTTTGTTTCTCTCACTCTTTTCCTAGAAATTTGAACAAAACAATATATAAGAGGACATGCACAATCTTGAATATATAAAAGAAATATCCAAGAAAAAATATAAAAAAGCAACATAGTTGAGTTTCACAAAGTGCAATCAATTTCTATACAAGAACATTTCGTACAGGTTGGCAAACTGGACATATACAACAACATTATTTCTGCCAATTAGAAGAAAGGGACAAATCAGAAAGAACTTCTAGTTGTTCTACAATAAGAAGTAGAATCAGGGAAAACACGACTTTAATAATTTATGACAACTTCTATGAAATTCTCATTTAGTAGAGCAAATGCAGAAATAGAAATCTAGCACATACCTTTGCTTCTTTTGATCTCCAATAATGAACTAATGAACGCCACTGGTCTTCTTCAACTCTATTTGGACAATGAGCTAAACGCTCAATATCAGTGTTATATGGGTCATGTCCAATAGGTTTTGCTTCATGCTTTGATTCTTTCCATTTAGATCCAAATGACATCATCAGTATGCGCTTCATGTCATCAGTTGTGTCAGTATTTTCCTGTACATATATTTAATACACAACTCATTTATAAAATAAAATATAAATACAAAAACATCTTAGTACATAGGTTTTGTGTATACTAAGAACCTTGATATGAGCCCATATTCTATCCTTGTACATACTAGGTACAAGCCTCCAATCTTTATGATGCAGTGGCGCTAAGATGCCATTTCGTGCTAGCACCCCAAGTTTTGAACTCAATCTAGTTCCTTCTGACCCAATAACTTGACCATGTTCATTAAATTCAATATGTAAATTTCCACCATCTTTCCCCCATCCCGAGTGCATCATAGTGGGGACCCCTAGTTCGCTTAGATTTCTCTTCACTCTCATTAGAATCTATAAATAATCAAAGCTAAAAAAGAGGCAAATTTATTATTTATATAAAAATTATCTAACTACTTTATACTATGAAAGGAAGAATAAATATCATGAGATTTAAATACCTGGAAGAGTTTTTGTATCATGTGATTCATCTCTTTCATTTTGTGGCCAATTTTGGGGCGGTTGAGGCATTGACATACTTCCGATTTTTTGTTTTTGTTGCTCCGAAGAATCATATAAAAGCTCACCTTGACTAGAATTTCTCTGTCTTTTTCTTGCCATTTCAACGAAGTTCCTCAGCAGCTATGAATCCTGCCAAATTTAAAGTAGTTTCTACTATACGAAAGTATAAAATAATATCTAACTATCATGTCAAATAATAAGACATATAAACATATGAGCTTTTAACAGCTGAATGAAGAGTAAAAACATCAAAGTCATTATTGTTCAACAATCAATTGTACTGAAATAGTGATTATACTACTATAGTAACAAAAATTAAGATATGTTGTCATCTTCATCATATGCTTCATTACTTTCCAAAGTTTCTGGAGTTATTTTTAATTTTGGTACTCCTTCTCTAACCCATTCAATGTCTTCTTCAGTTTCAAATGTTGTGTCATCCAATTGTTGTTCAGGCCACAACTCCATATATCCTTCCTTATGCTCAATTATTGGTGTGTCATCACCTAAATCGTAAAATCCTCTTGGCTTAAGTTTAACAACCATTCGCCACTCCTTTTCCATAGGATGATCAACATAAAACACTTGTTGAGCTTGAGAAGCAAAGATGAATGGTTAATCTGATAATTGATGTCTTGTATAGAGTAGACGATTAAAATTCACAAGAGTAAACCCATAATCATCTTTCTCAATAAGCCCCTTGTTATTGTTCATCCATTTACATTTAAACAATACAAACTTGAGATTCTTGGAATAATATAACTCAATTATGTCTGTGTGGATTCCATAAAAAGAAACCTCTGCCAATGTGGGATTTTTATCTTTTGTGCTTGCATAACTTTGAGTGATAGCCTTTAACATGATACCACTATTTTGAGGTTTTCTCTTAACATCACGAGACTCTGTTAAGTATCTAACTCCATCACATATATAGCCAATCATTCTTTTTGCTTGTATTAATGGGTCAATAGCTAAAGTTTGAATATCCTCAGATATATTTTCGCCAGTCATATGCATCTTCTCGACCTAGCATTCAAAAATAAAGATGTGAATCTAAAAAGTTATAATTACTATATAGTAATATATAGTAATATATGAGCAAATATTTTAGCTAGTTGATACTTACATGATTTCTAAACCATAGTTGAAATCTTTCATTATGAATTCGATCCACATTATGTCCTGATAGACGAGGATTTTCCTTCTTGATTTCTTTTATATGTTCACTATGGAAGTAAAACACATAACTATTTAATAAAAATTTGAAAGAAAATTATTTAATAATTAATTACTAAGTATAAATTATGATTTAATACTTACTCACGATATGAAGTTGTGGAGGTTGAATTAAATAAAACATATTTGTGGGCTTGAGCACATGTAATGTCATCAAGCTTAAATCCTTTCTCTCTACTTGATCGACGACCCTCTTGGTCTATTGTTTCATTAGATAAAACATCATTTCTTAAAGGTGGATTAGACTTAGTCTCGACGTCATCTAAATACCATGAGCAAAAGGTCATTAACTCGTCTATCCAACGTCCTTCTACAATCGCACCTTCTGGATAACGTCTATTCCTTACGTAGTTTTTAAGATAAAGCAAGAACCTAAAATTGACAATTTTTAGAATACAAATACAATTTCTTGTAAGTATGATAAAAAAATAACAAAATGATATCGTTCGATAAACCACATTGAGCGATATTTTGAAGGTCCTCCCAACATTATTTCTTCAGCTAAATGGATAAGTAGATGTTCCATGATATCAAAGAAAGATAGAGGAAATATTCTCTCCAAATGACATAGAGTTATTGCAACTCGATCTTGGAGTTTTTCTATGTGACCTATCTTCAGATCTTTTGAACAAATGCCCCTAAAGAAATTACTTAATTCAATCAATGGCTTAAGTACATTCACTGGCTGGAGATTCCGCAAGGCAATAGGAAGGAGTTGTTGCATTAAAATATGGCAGCCATGACTCTTCAACCCATGCATTGTGTGTCGCTTGAGATCAACACAACTTGAGATATTTGAAGCATATCCGTCTGGCACTTCACATCTTTTATCACTTGTAAGAGGATGTCTTTCTGTGTGTTACTCAATGTGAAACATGCAGGAGGAAGATAATATTTTCCATTAGCCTTTTTCTTAGGATGCAAAGCTTTTCGGATCCCCATCTCTTGTAAATCTAAACGGGAATTTAAATTATCTTTTCCTTTTCCATCAACAAATAATAATGTCCAAAATATATTGTCAAAGACATTCTTTTCAATATACATTGTATCAAGATTATGACAAATCATATTGTCTTTCCAATATTCCAACTTAAAAAATATGCTATTTTTGTTCTATATATTTTGCACCAAATTATCAACATCATCCCATTTCCTTTTACGAGATTTGGCCAATAGATCTTCACCAAATTTATTTTTAATATTATTCAATTGCTTAAGAATCTCAAGTCCCGTCAACTGTTTAGGTGCTCCATCTAACTCCACAAGGCCATTGAATGCAACTTTATCTTTTCGAAACTTGTGTCCATGAGATAACCATCGCCTACTATGAGACATGAAACAATATTTTCGCCCATTTTTCAATCTTGTAGATTTAGTTTTGGTAAGACAACATGGACAAGCATATCTAGTTTTCACACCATATCCTGATAAGTTACCTAACGCTGGAAAATCACTAAATATCCAAAGCAATGTTGCACACATTTGAAACATGTGATTGTTTGATGCATCATAAGTGGCAACACCAACCCACAATTCTTGTAACTCATCAACTAAGGGTTGTAGATAGACATCAATATCATTACCTGGTGCACGAGGACCATCAATAATAGTTGATAATATCATATATGGTTGTTTCATGCACAACCATGTTGGCAAATTATATGGAATCAAGATAACAGGCCATGTGCTATGTGAGATAGACATAGACTTAAATGGACTAAAGCCATCGGAAGCCAATCCAAGTCTAACATTTCGAGGATCTCGAGCAAAATCTGTATGCGCTTCATCAAATTTCCTCAAAGTAATATTGTATGCAGGATGTCGCATTACCCCATCTCTAGTGCGACCTTCAGCATGCCATCTCATTTAAGTAGATGTTTTAGCCGACATAAATAGTCTTTGAAGTCGTGGTATTAATGGAAAATATCTAAACACCTTTGATGGAATTTTTGATGTTTCTGAATTGGAATTAACTGATGCACCTTTGAACTGTTTGTATCTTGGAGCTTTGCAAAACTTACAAGACGTTCTATCTTTCGTCTCATTCCAATAAATCATACAATCATTTGGACATGCATGTATCTTTTTATATTCAAGTCCTAAATCTTTAATAATCTTCTTTGAATCATAAAAGGACTTGGGCAATGTTTCACCTTCTGGAAGCACATCTTTTAACAACTCTAATAACATGGAAAATAATTTGTTACTCCATCCATTGAGACATTTTAAGTATAATAGACGAACAAGGAACGCAAGTAGTGACTACTTGCTTCTAGGATATAACTCACATTTAGCATCTTTCAGTAAGTGAAAGAATTATTCAGTCTTCTTATCAAAACCCATGTTATGTTGATTTGACCCATTAAATCCTTCAGCACTAGTGTCCATATCAACAAAATTAGTAGGAGGAATTCCAAATGCTTCATGTAACATGTCTTGCATCTCATGATCATCACCTTTATCTAACTTATTGACCAATTTTGATGAAAATAGCTCCTCACCATGATAAATCCAACTAGTGTAACTAGTTAGAAATCCATCAACCACAATATGTTCAACAATCAAATCTTTTCGAACAAATTTCATATTACGACACTTTCGACATGGACACAATATTGCAGATGCATCTGGCCTATCTAATGATGCAAAATGAAGAAACTCTTTGGCTCCATTCTCATATAAAGGATCAAGCCTATTCTATATATTTATCCAACTTTTATCCACTAAGTATATAACCTATACATATAGCAAACAAGAATTATACCCTCATACTATTAAAGACTAATACCTCCATACTATTAAAGAAAACAACAAAACACATACTAACTTGCAAAGTCCACACAAAGAGTCCTGAAATTGATATCAATGTTCTTCCACTACAGTTGCTTTCTTTGTAATCTTCAAATTGCAAATCAATAGTTAAATTTCAACAAATCAATATAATGTATGAAGGCTAGTCATGTGAAATTATCAGTACTTGAGGTAATATGCTCACCTCAAGTAAATCAACTAGTAAAAGAGAAGAGGAAGAGAGACAAAAGGTGAATTTATGGTCGAATTTAGAGAAAAATAGAGACAAAGAAAGAGGCTTGGTGGGAAGTGATGAGTCATTGTGATGTTTTGATGGAATGTGGGTGAAAGATGATGCTAACCCTATGTATGAACCTGGTTCTTGTCCTTTTATTGATGAGTCATTTGATTCTTATCAAAATGGAAGGCCTGATAATGGTTACAGAACTTTATATGGCAGCCTAAGCACTGTAATATTCCAAGATAATAATTCTACTTTTGTTATTTATTGCATATGCATTACCAAGAAGAAGAGCCAAATCAGCAGGAAGAATAGTGGCAAACTCAAAAAAGAAGAATAACAAAAACAGTACAAACAATGAGGAGAGACCTAAGACACCTCAAGAACAAATGAATCAGGCAGATTCCTAGAAAAGTCACAGTCATACAAGTAAAACTATTATTACTCACAACTCTTGTATTGATCTTGTTGAACCAGATCAGTCCAATAGTCCAGGTACAGGCAAAAATCATCATGAAGACAAGGCACCGACTGGAATAACATAGGCCAAGCTATAGGTGGGAAAACATCTACAGCAGCAAGCAATTCAAGACAAAGGGAGGTTGTGCAGCTGGAACTGCAACTACCAACGTATATCGTAAAGCGCATTTCAAGAAGACAATGAAGGCAATGCAAACCCCTTAGGAAAGATAACCATTAGCTTAATGGAATCCTTATATCTAACTCTTCGGATACCATTAAGAAAATATAACCATTCTTAAAGCATGTCTCTAGCACACATAGCAGCAAATGGAAAACAACATAGAAACAATTCGACACCAAGCTAATTCAAGGACCTATTCAAAACTGAATACATGAAGAGTATACAAACTAAAAAGGAAGCATACTCTAAATGGTACCAAAAATATCTACAACGTCGAGTTTTAGAACACTGAGTCTAAATCCGCGATATCAACAAGAAACAGATTTTTCGGCATTTAACAAAAAGCACTATAGCTATTAATTTGGACAGAGAACTAAAGAAAAACAAAATAATATTAACGCAGAAGTAAGACGAGCAATAAAGATTAAACACATGCTCGACAAGTCAGTAGTTCTTTTTCTGATATTGTTAACTTCATTAACCCTTTACATGTTGATACTAACGGTAGCCATCAAGATCACAACAAGAACCAAAAAAAAAACATGAAAGCTTTAAAAATAATTTGGAAAGAGAGGAGTCAAGAAGAGCAGTTTCTGAACTCCAGTGGCTTTTCTTTCTTTGCTTTTCATCCCTCCATTGATTCTAAGGAAAGTCATGCTCAATCAAGGGAGGAATAATCAATCACATGAGTTCCCAAATCGAATCAAACAAGCCAATTATAGCAGCAAACAATCGATTAACAAATAGAAAAGGTGCATCTATTAACAATTTTCCAGTGCATCCATCAACTGTAGTAGTCAATTTGCTTTGTTTAGGAGGAGGGGAGCTCATTAAGAACCATTACATTAATAACCACATCACCATGACTATATCCTTTAAATGAGCTATCTTTTCCATATCTATTACTTCTCCAATAACAAGATCAAGTCTTACAACTTTCTCAACTAGCAAATATGCAAAGGCTGCTTATGGTAGAGCATCCAAAAATTTAACCAGTACGTTTGTATTACTATTAGTGCTAATAAAGAGTCTTGGTTGAAATTTAAGGCATCGATGAGGTCTTGTAAGGCTTCATAAACATGGTTATATATGATTTCTAGGTAGCATTGGTGATGATTTCTTAAGAAACAAAGCCACAAGTTTAGAGTCACTCTTTAAACCACAAACTCAACAATGCAGATCAATTTAATTGTTGTTTTTTTTCTCTACAAAAAGAGCAAAGTTCAAAAGATAAAAACCATCATATAAAATTCCTAAACATAAAATTTCTGCTAACTTTTATTAGTTAAGCGGAAACTCTCTGTCTTTTTATCTTCTTCTTCTTTAGAATATCCCCCAAACTGAAAGTGTTACCCTACGATTTGAACATAAGCAGAAAACAATCGATTATGAGCATGCTAAAACTAGAAAAGAACAAAATTACAGTAAATTGTTCACAGATTCGTTCACAGTACAGTAACTCAATGAAAATTGAAACTAAAACCCTACGCACTCAAAATTATTGAGATTAAAACCCTACAGAGGAAGGAGAAATTACAGTACCTCGTTCACAAATTCGTTCACAGATTCAAATGCTAAGAGAGACGACGCCAGTATCCACTCTGAGAGAGGTGACGCTAGTATCCTCTCAGAGAGACACGCTAGTAACCTCTGCTGAGCCCAAAGTGATTTAATAAAATCATAAATCGTCACAATTGTTTGAATACCTGGAATCAAAATATTTGTAGGATGAGATGAATCCAGTAAAACCTATAAGAAAATATAAATTAAGAACTAAATTGTGAAACCTTGAAAACTTCACATGGTTCCGAAAGTCAATACTTTTTCAATTAGTTAATAGAACTTGACCCCAAAATCCTACCAGTGACTATGTGATCAAAGCTTTGTTTCAGTAAGATCATGAGCTTGTATGAAATAAAAACCTTAGGATTACCTGTGGATGGAGATGGCTACCATGAATTTCTTTGCTTGAGCAATGTGTTGAGGGCCTGAGGCGCTATACAAATAACTCTAGACTTTAGGCAGGAGTAGGTTTTTTTTTTTAAAAAAAGTTTCTTATTACTAATAGGAGGGAATATTTTATTGTAGTAGAAAAATTAGAGGGAAAAGTTAATAGCATGAAAAATTAGAGGGAAAAATTAATAAACTTTTACTTTAATAAACTTAAAATGAAAGTTTTATTTTTAAGCCAATTATTTCAACTTAAACTATAAACTTTCACTTAGAAGCTGGAAAAAATCTATAAAATCCGATCACTACAACTCAAACTATAAAGTTGCTCTAAGACTACATAAAATCCACTTACTTCCACTCAAACTATAAGCTTTCACTCAGAAATTGCATAAAAGATACAAAGTTAAATTGTTCTGCTAAAATTACACAATTTCGCCACAAACTGCATATAATCTATAAAATCCCACTATTTTCACTGAAAAATCCAATTAATACAAAATTCAACATTATTTTTGCTGAAACTAAAAAATTAATTTCACTAGAATTGCATATATAATCTACAAATCAAACTACTATCAATCAAATTCAACTGATTTTCTCACTAATAAATTAGGTTTAAAATGGATCGAAATGTGTACCGTCACATTTGAGGGTTTTAGAGTGAACGCGAGTGCTTTGGATCAATTCATTCTTTACCAATTGGGCCAGTCATCGCAAACCCTTTCATTTCTCCCTTGGGGTTCACAATCACACCAGCATTATCTTCAAAGTACATGAAGACACTGTCCTTTCGACTCCATGGCTTGCGCTAACGAACAATGACAGTAGGCATAACCTTCTTCCTGAGATCTAGCTTACCCTTCTTCACAGTAGCCATTACCATATCTCCAACACAAGCTGAAGGCAACCTGTTAAGCCTTCCCTTGATCCCCTTTCACATAAATGATATACAGGTTCTTAGCACCAGTGTTATCGGCGTAGTTCACCGTCGCCGCCACCGACAGACCCGGCGGAACCTCATCGTCCTCGTTTTGAGATCCCGGACGGTGTTGTTCTTCACAATCCCAAAAAATCTGAAGCCTATAGTCGAGATTGAGAGAGATGATGGAAGTGAAGGAAGAAGTGTGAAATGAATCCTCACTTTGGAAATTTTCCTCAAAATTAGTTTTGTATACAACGCTATTTAGTTTTGTGAAATGTATTTATAATTTTATTGATTATATATTGTAATTTGAAATTAGCTTAAAATTCTACATCCTTCAAAATCAAAAGGAAAATGCATTTTCCTATCCTTTGAATTATACACAAATGAATTTATTTTTTTGGATAAAAAATTTCCTGATGTAAATAAACGTGATTTAATTTTAGTTATATCCTCTTTTTGTGACTTTTCATTTATCCATTTTAAAATTTTAAAATACATATTATTATTATTATTATTATTATGATCATTATTATTATTATTATCATTATTATTATTATTATTCTTATTATCATCATATTATTTAACAATTTGCCTTTTACATTTAAATTGTATTACTAAAGAGGAAATTTTAAAATTCAAATTAAACTAGGTAGAAAAAAAAGAAACATAAATTATTTAGTTTATTAATCTTTTTTTATTTCTTTTTGGTTAATTTAAAAATCATGTTCAGACGATTTTTAAATTATTTAGAAACATAGAATTATTTAGTTAGTTACTTCTTCTTTTTTTATTAATTTAAAAATCATGTTCAGACGATTTTTAAATTATTTAGAAACATAGAATTATTTAGTTAGTTACTTTTTTTAATTTTAATTTTTTTGGTTAATTTAAGAATCATGTTCATAAGATTTTTAAATTATTTAGAAACATAGAATTATTTAGTTGGTTGATTTTTTAAAATTTATTTTTGGTTAATTTAAGCTACAGATTTAAAAGATTTTTAAATTTTACATTTTTAATTTTAAAATTGTTGAATTTTTATGGTGCTGACATGTGCACTTTTTACTTCTCTTATTATATATAGGAGAAGTAATACCGAATTTTTATTACTATTTATTTAAAATAATATTGAATTTTTATTATTATGTTTAAATATAATTAAGAAAAAATAGAGAAAGTTTTTGGAACACTCATAACTAAACAACTTATTTGCATTTCAAAAGAAGTCATTTGACAATTTTTAAACCATCTTCTCTAATTATTTGGCTTCATGTAAATATTTTGAACTGTTATTTTTTAGATCTATATCTCACCTATATTGGAGGTAATGGGGACGTGGGTGAGGATTTGTGGGGGTATTA
>NW_006239011.1:1147839-1174492 GCF_000226075.1 Solanum tuberosum | reverse complement strand
CTTTTCTTTAAAAAAAAATAAATAAATTGAATGTTAAAAATATGTAAAAATTTGAATTGGTTATAATTTTTTCATGGTAACTTTTTATTTTCAATGTTCAAGATATAAATATTTAAATTTAAATTAACTTTAATTATTTAAAATAATATTAAGAGTAATTAATCCTATTTTGCTAATGATTAGTGAAAAAGTAACAAAGAATATTCTTTTTCTTTTAATTTGTATGCTAAATTAACTACAATGATAATACTATCAAAAAATTAAGACAGTTTAAAACACTAAAGCAGGAATTGTTTATGTTTTGCATCCTCCGTTTTCTTATTAAAGGAAGTCATTAAAGGAAGAAGAAGTAGTATTTAAATATTTAATGTGTTACTTATTTTTCTTTTATTTAGTATTTTAATTTATTAATTAATACAATTGTAAATTAAATACATCCACACTCCTTTGAAGTAGGATAATTAACTGTAAATTAACACTAAATGTACTTTTCCATGAACATCATAGTAATAATGAAGTATAAACCTCTTGACATAATCACATGATGTTTAATCCTATAGTAATATTCCCTCAGCAAACACAACTGCAATGTTCAGTTGACGCTTAAGAATCTAAGGCTTTTAGTAGAATGTTGCCCTTGAATATAATCACATACAATCAGATGTACCTAACCTTCAACACAATAACCATGTAACTTAGCAGATTTTTATAACATACTCAAATCAAACTCTGAATTTCAATAATGAATTTCCTCTAGGCTTTGTTGCTCCACATCTTTCACCTTTAAATCACTATCATAAAAAGGATAAATAAGCCCATCCAACTAACAAATAATGGAGAATGAAAAGATTACGTACATGGGAGTGAAAATGTAAAAATTCTTAAGAAAAAATAGAATGGTTCACTACCATAAACCCCTTTCACAATATGTCGTACATTTCTTCTTCTTCTTGCATACCAAAACTGTTTTTGTGTTAGAGAAGAGATAAAAAAAATAATTGCAATTTTGTTAATTTTGTATGTTGATACATTTGTTTGAATACGAATTTAAAGAATTAGTTTCCAGAGGATGTGGAGTAGTGGTTTTAAGATGGTGTTTTCCAGCGTTCTATAACTCATTACCGGAGTTGACTCAAGCAAATTTGAATTGGGTTGGGTCTTGACCCGTTTGTTGTCTTTACCCATTAAATGACTAGTATTGAGAATGATTTATTTCTCTAAACTTATAAATTTTATTTTGAATGTGCAGGAAAATGCGGGTGATTGAAATTGAATAGTGGCCAGAAGTAAACTCGATTGTAGTGAACGATACAGATTTGTTGTATTGTTGCCATATATGTTTGGATGCATTTGATTTTGTGGAATTTATTGCTAGTAGATATCCTTAAGCAATTGCTTTCAAAGTATGGGTTGTACATGCAAGATATTAACACTACAACATTTTAGGCTTACGGCTACACTAAATCTAGACAACGCTTGTAAAGTGTTGCCCAAAATATTTTTGGCTACACTTTTAAAGCGTATCCCAAGTTTTTGACTTTTGGCTTCGATAATATTGGCAACACTTGTAAAGCGTACTCTTTAATGGTATAAGCTACACTTTATAAGCGTTGTTACATTATGATATAATTGGCAACAAATATTTACATATATGGCCACACTTATAATTGTAAAACCAACACATTACAAGTGTGACCTTAAACTTTTCACTAAAATAATATATTCCCTCCAACATTTTCAAGAGTCCGCTAACATTGTTATTTGGGAAATAAAATAAGTCATAAAACATAAAATCCCAAGGTCCAAATCTGAAATTTTTTGAAGAAAAAATGCTCAGCTCTCAGCTCAATGAAGAAATCCCCAATTTCATGAAGAAAGAATGCTCGGCTTAGCTCAACTCATTGAAGCTCCAAATCTGAAATTTTTCACAAAGCAAAACTGCAAATTCTTGTGAGGTATTCCTTCATCAATGCATAAACTACAATTTTTTGTCAAAGCAAATTGAAGAATGGTTTCAAAATTTCGTTGTTCATCCCAGACGTTCAAAACCTGATATTTTTGTTTTTTTCTTCAATAACAGAACAAACGCTTCAGTTAAGAAGATGATTTCTTAAATCTTCATCACATTGAAAGGATTTTGTTGGAATATAGTTTATCAGGTAAAAAATTTATCTTTAAAAGACAAAATTTATGGTTTCTGGGTTTATTGCTTCCGCGTGATTACATATTTAGCTTTAGGGTTTTGATATTCTTGTCTTTGTTGATACGATTTTTTTAATTTTTGGGAGTATAGCGCGCAGTTCTATTACGTACATCAGTTGATTCTTTGCCCTATGGGATTCATGGCTGTAACTCCAGCGTATATACAAAGATTGTTATTGGTTGTTAATGGAGGAAGTAAAGCTCAAGAATAGAGAGTATTGTTGGATGTTTGGAATGAGTGCTTTTCAGGAAGATGATGATAAGAGTAATAAGGATGGTACTCTAGGAACTGGAGAGAACGATAGGAATGCGGTCATCAGTAATACGTATGGGGTTCATGGTTGTAAGTCAAAGGCAATGGTGCCATTGCCGCTTACGAGGTTCTGTCATGTGCATATGTTGTCAGATTCCAAGCAGAAGTTGTACAAGGCTTGCAGTTTTGCCATCAAAAGGTATTTTTCTTTTCTTCACATTTCATACATTTATGTCTTAGTATTTTGCACAATTCTAAGCTTTATGAAGAAATATAACTTTTCGTATGTTTGTGACTCTCAATTCGATATGATTATCCTGCCTTAGAATATCCAGCACTACATGTTTTACCCTTGCTATTAGGTTATCCGGATTCCTGAGTATAGTTACTATGTAAAATCTGCAGACAGTGGAAAAGGTAGTATCTTGTGTGGATATGTACGCGTGAACTATCTTTCTTGGAGTGTAATTTGTGTCTCAAAGATGTGTCCTTTTTGAATTGTTTCTGAAGCAGAATGTATATGCTCGAGCCCAATTTGCTCTATTGTTTGGTATAAAGCTGATTATTTTGCTAACGTATAACAAAAAGATATCATCTTTTTTCCTCAAAAGGAACTTTGCCAGCTTCAAGTTGTTGTTTTTTTTTTCTGGAGTCTTTTGTAAGGATTTCCTAATACAGTTTACCCTTGTGAAACAATTGCTCTTGCACCTAGCAAGCAGAACATGGGTGTGTTTGTGAGAGTACGGTTCTGGAAGGCTGTAAGCTAAAGTAAAAGTAGTATAGGTAGTTGGATTCACTTATGTTCTGATTGACTTTATGAGTAAGATTAGGTCGTATGGTGTGTGTATATCATTTTAATGTTTTATGATCATTTGTCTTCACTTCCCCAGCAACTACGTTTTGTTTTGAATTGTACCCTGCAACTGTTAACTTTCTAAACTCATGGTATAGTTCGTGTGGGATCTAGTTCTGATTCCTACAGTTTATCTTTTCCTGCTATTCAGAATTACGTGACTACCTTCTTGTTATTCATTGTTCCAGCCCATTTACACTTTAAAATTCCCCAAGATATTAACCATCAATATATACACCAAATTCAACGCTTAAATCTGGCTTTGTATTGAATCCTAAAAGGTGCTGTAAATCCACGTGCTTTGTAGTAAGTAAAGAACAAACTTCCAACTGTGGTGATTGTTATTTTTTGTTAATTAAGAAATTTGTTCTTTTCAGCTCCAAAACATAGTGGATAATGGCTCTTCCTCTGTCCTCCTCCGCTTAAATGCAAACCTTTGTTAACTAGCCAACATTTGAATTCGCCACGTACATCAAACAGATAATCTACTATGTGCTACCTCTGCTGTTGAACCAAAAACCCACTAGAACCTTCTTTGTATAGTGTACTACCATTTATCCAAAAAATGAACTTTCTCCCAATGAGAAGGCACTTGACTTTCCAATTTAAAAGTCTAATTACCAGTTCATATCCATTAATCATCACAATAGTTATAACTTTGTGGATGCAACTTTTTATCAAAATAAAAATTGTACATATGTACCTAAAACATCTTATCTTATCCTCCCTCTACTTCTTTTTCCTTCCACTTCTTCATTCAACCTAGATTTTAGGTTTTTCAACTCGGTTTTTCCAATTCATCTACTCTTTGGGGATAGAAACTGGCTTAACAGGCCCCTTCTTATCTAGTTGTAATTTCCTCTCATCAATCTTCATCAACAATTCTATGGTTTCTTTTTCAAACCCTTTGAAATCCACCCCATATGTATTACTCAACTATAATATATGTGAATTAACCCTGTTTAATGCTTCTGTCTTGATATCTTCTTGAGAAATTGGAAACTGAATATTGACTGGTTCAACCTCATGAATCTGTTGTAACTGCATTTTTTGTTATGTCTCTTGTGTGTCATTAACTATTATGGTATCAGATTCCTCTCCTCAACATTTCCCAGGCTGACATTTAGTTCTTTTTAAAATGAAGGAATTTGACGTAGGTCATTTCCTACATGGTTTGTTTATTATATGTGTTTTCGATGTTGTTTAGACGGAATTGATGTTTTCTCTGTTTGTTGATTGAGTGTATAGGGAGAAGGATGATTACGAGGTGGTAAGGAAAGTTGGGAAAGGGAAGTATAGCGAGGTGTTTGAGGGAATTCACACTACTAATAATGAAAAATGCATCATCAAAATCCTTAAGCCAGTGAAGAAGAAAAAGGTTGGTTGGTTTCCTTCTTTGCTTCTTTATATGTTCGTATTCAATGCTAGTTAATAAGCTTCTATCTATTCTTGAAATTGATGCTTTTTAGAAATTTAAGTATTTTCATTGTGAGGTGCTGAGTTTCTATTGTTGGACGACTTCTATTGCAGCTTAAAGGATGAGAACATTTCATTTGCTTGTGCGTTATATGAGTGTAAACTAGAGTAGACTCATTTTTTGGTAAGTAATGAAATATAATACTCACTTAAGATGTTGGAATCGGCTTATATGAGAAAGAAAGACATGATTGAGTTTTGAAAGATCTGGTCTACCACTCCAACTTGGGAACCAAACAGAAGGTGCACTGGGATGATTAGAAAGGAATTTTGAGGGTTATTTTTCTGCATGCAGGTAGATCTTTTAGTTGCTTCGCAAAGCTATAGTCCTTTCCCTAAGTTTGATTTCGTGAACTTACTACTGACTTAACTTTTTTTCCTTTTAGTTCCATGAACTAATTAGGTAATATCTTCTTAGAGACATCCCCTTTTACTCGACATGATTTACATCATCAACCACTTACATCTAGAAGTATTATCATCACTCAGTCACATGTTTCTGCTAAGCTTTAGAAAGGCACCCTCTTTTAGTCTTTTACACCGTAATAGATGTTGAATACAAGTAGTTAAAGGTTTAATCTCTTATCGTGTTGTATTTTGGTTTATAGGTTTTAGTTTCTATTTTGTTCCATATGTGAAGTAAGTTTGGCTTAATAGAGAAATTGTAGGAGACAACAATTTATTTTCTTTGTTATTTGGTTTTTGAGCTGGTGGGAGGTAGGAGATACCCCTGGAATTCAAGGTGCACACAAGCTAGCCTCAGTACCGTTATAAAAAAGAAGAAGAAATTGATCCAACTGGATAAGAGAAGCATCAAAGATCTTAACAGAAACTCGTAGAACCTCATTTTCTAAGATGAACAAAACCAGAACTAACAACAATATCAGTTGATGATATTCTAATTGGACATTAATATACCACAACACACAACTACACCTCAATCCCAAACAAGTTGGGGTTGACTATAGGAATTCCAAGACCTTATAAATCTTTCAAGAGAACTTCCTTAATGTTATTTTAGGTCTCCACATGATTTCACACCCAGGGACTGGCGCCTCTTGAGGTTGACGACATGCCCAAAAAATCTCAAGCGACTTCTCATTTTAACCTCAATGTGTGCTACTTGCACCTTCTGGAGCTTAATTTACCACATTCTGTAGTAATGTTGTAGTATCCTTGATGTCATATTACTACATGCATAAATATTTTTTTGTTTTTTTTCCTCCAAACTTGTTAAACGTATAGAAGCCTTGTTGATGTTCTTCAAATTGGGAAGTCATTGTGTCTATGATCCTAAGTAGTTTCTTATAATGTTCAAGTTTTTAAAAGGGTTTGTGATTTCGTAGTTCTATCTGTCTGAGCTACGTAATGTATTATTGATATTCTTCAAGCTCAATCAGATATTTCCAGGTTTTGACTTTCTTTATCTATCATTCTTTAGCCAAATGAGTTTTTTCATGTGTATCTCTTAACTTTTCTGTTGTGTTAACTTACTGTAGTAACTCTTGATTACTAATAAGTGATGGACTATCATATATCTGCAAGTTATATGTGCATTTGCCTTTTTGTTGGCACTCTGAATCATGCTCTTTTATTTATAACAACATATCTGTGCAGCTTTATTTAGCTCTGGTACTTATCTGTTATTGTCGCTTACTGCAAATCAAGCGTGAGATTAAGATACTGTAGAATCTTTGTGCAAGACCTAATATTGTGAAGTTACTTGATATTGTCAGAGATTAGCAGTCGAAGACCCCAAGTCTTATATTTGAATATGTTAATAACACAAATTTTAAAGTGCTTTATCTAACTCTTTTTTACTTTGACGTTAGATATTACATCTATTAGATTTTAAAGTGATAATATTATACTATTTTTTTCCATTCACAGGTGAATCAATGGATCAGCGTTTATGGAAACAAAGGGAGCACATATCAACATGCGTAAGTTTAAATTGTACTTTTCTCTCTTTTGGAACCTCTCAACTGTATTTTCCTCAACTTTGTCTAGTTGTTCTTGTTGGCTGTTGGTTTGATCCTGCACAACAAGATCATTATAGTTGCTGATTTGTGTGTAGTTGTTGCTCCAGCCGGCAGTCCTTGCTTGGTAGTGATAATAGGAGTCGCAAGGTCAATAGAGATATCATTTTTAGCCTGATTTTATCTTAGTCGAGCAACAAATAATTGGATAATAGTGTAGGGAGCTGGTTCAGGGACTATGTCCTTATTAGCCTTTTTCTGGGGATTTGGAGTAGTTTGATCAATGTGAGTAGGCAACTGAATCATCATGTTTCTATCTTTTTGTAAATTTGGAACATATTTACCAAAGTTGTTAGAGTGTCTTTGGATCTTTCTCCTGTTGCACTTGTTCTTTGGCCTGAAGTGTACTTGAGTTGGCATTGATCTTGTTTGATTGTGACTCTATTTTGCGAGAATTAGGTGTGTCATCTTCCCCTTTTTCCACCTTGAGAACTTGAGTTCAAACAGTATCGGAAGGCTTAAACACGATCACTGCTTGCATTCAAAGTCAGCTTTAAAAATAATTTGACTCTGTTTTGCAAGAATTAGGTGTGTCATTTGCGAGAATGCAAGCACTGATCGTGTTTAAACCTTTGTAAGAGCTGATTTTGTTTATGAGGAATCAAAAGATGAAAACATGAATGGTTCTTAGCTCTTATATATAAGTACTATATTGACTTAGAAGGCATGAATGGTTATTAGCTCAAGATCTGTTATGTGTCTAAATTGATTATATATATGTGATTTCCATGTTTTAGTCCTTAGAAATCTGCAATCTACTAGAATACACAGTGCTGCCTGAACTCAAAAAATCTACAATTTGTAATGTGGAACTGCATGTTGTAAACTGCAATCTGCAGATTTGTTGTTCTCTATAACTGCTGCAATCTGCAATCTGATTTGTTGTTCGATAACTTTTGCAATCTGGAACTTCTTGCCTCTTCTATAACTGTTGCAATCTGATTTGTGCAAGGAAATGGAGGTGATCAAATTTGAAGGGTCGCCGCAAGTCAATTTGATCCCATTGAAGTGGATGATGAAGAGTTTTTGAACTATTGTAAAAGTTTGAATACATTATATTTGATTTTGTGAAATATATTCATTGCTAGAATATTATTGAACTATTGTTAAGAGTACTTTTTGAACTATTGTGTACACATATTTAGAATATTGCTTTATAAGTATGTGTATGTAACACAAGACATACTATCTTTTGAAGTTCATTGCAAATCTATATATTTGAATTACTTATTAGTTAATTTAATGCTTGAGATGATTTATTGCAGAACAATATTGGTGTTTTTTAATTAGAGATTATGGCATATAAATATTCTATAGCCAAAATAATATTACCACACTTAAAAGTGTAGCCATAGGACTGTATATTGTGGTACAGACACGGGAAAGGACTACACTTCAAAGTGTTGTCATACATTAGATAGAAAAGGCAACACTTTAAAATCGTAGCCAATAAGGAAGCAAAGGCCACGCTTGAAAGTGTAGTTGTATGAGATAGAAATGTTGCTATATGAGGTACATCAAAGCGTGGCCTTTTTTGCCTTTTAGGCTACGCTTTTAAGCATAAAAGTGTTGCCTAAACTCTAAGGTTACGCTTCTTTCAGCCACCCCTAGAAAAGTGTGGCTTAAAGTCAAAAAGTGTGGTCTTTTATCAAAGGCAACACTTTTTCATATTTTAGGCCACACTTTACGAGGGTGGTTGTAGACATAAAATGTTGTAGCGTTTCTCGAAGTTTATTTGAAATATATACCTTAGAATTATTTATTTTATAATTTGGTTATATCATTTATATATTTAATTATGTGATTATTGAATACATGCAAATCAAAATTATTATTCTTAAAAATTAAAAATTGTGGCTACAAAAATTCTACACAATATTGCCGCACTTCATAAGTGTGGCTATAGGGACGTCCAATGCGTGGCTTATGGATTATAAATTTTAGCATGTACATAAGAAAAGTTACACTTAATAAGTTCTGTTATAGATGAGATATAAAAGACGACACTTTTAAAGTATGACCAATAACAAAGCAAAGGCCACACTTTAAAAAGTAGTATAATCAAATAAAAGTGTTGCTAATGAAATACTACAAAGTGTTGCCTTAATACCTCTTTGTCCACACTTTTTATGTGTAGCTGTTATGGCGGCATTTAAAAAGTGTGGCCTAATGTCATAGGTTACGCTTCTTTAGGCCACCCCTAAAAAGTGTTGCCTAAAGTCAAAAAGTGTAGCTTTTTATCAAAGAGCACACGTTTTGCCAGTTTAGGCTACAATTTACCGGGGTGTTTAAAAGCCTAAAATGTTGTAGTGTTCTATGAGATTTAGACTTGTTTTAAACTATTTACTTCCATTTTGAATAACAATTGAATACTTATTAGACTTGATTTTGATGATGCTTGAACTTTTAGACTCCATTGTGAATATGTGAATCAAGTGGAATTTGAATGTTTAGGAATGTATTCGATGTTTTGTATTGTTATGTTAATTTTTATGGATGGATGGTAGTATAATTTAGCAGGTGTTGTACCAAAATAAAAAACATTTTTGTTTATTAAAAGTAGCTTTCATATAGAATTATTGTTTAGAAAATTAAAAATGTCGTTCACAATAGTCGGAAGATCACCTAATAGTTAATTAATTAACTATTACGACAACCATAGTCGGCGTTATTAAATTAATAAATTATTATTTAATACGTATTCCGACTACAGTAGTCAGTAGTATTTAAATTACTAAATTATTATTTACTACCGTTCCGACTACAATAGTCAGCAGTTCAGGTACTTTAATGGTCGGGTTTTAATTTATATGTAGTGAGTATGGTAGTCGGCAAGTATTTTCCAATGCTCAGTCTGCCTTCTCAAAAGTAGTCGGAAAGTCATCGGAAAACTCCATTTTCCGACTACATTCCGACCAATTTTGAAGTCGGCAAACAACGAAATTCTAGTTGTGTAATATATTTGACATTTGTATTAAATGTCGCTATTTTAGCAACACTTTTGCTAAAACATATTACATTCGACATTTGTAGGATATGTCATCATTTAAATGACATTTTTGCTAAATGTCGCTAAAAACAACGACATTTTGCAATAAATGTCATTATTTTAGTGACATTTGTTCTAAATGTCACTATTTTAGTGACATTTTTTCTAAGTGTCACTAAAATCAATGACATTTTGCAGTAAATGTCATAATATATTCGACATTTATATTAAATGTCAATATTTAAGTGATATTTTTTCTAAATGTCACTAAAACCAATGACATTTTGTAATAAATGTCATATTACATTCGACATTTGTAGGATATGTCATCATTTAAATGACATTTTTGCTAAATGTCGCTAAAAACAACGACATTTTGCAATAAATGTCATTATTTTAGTGACATTTGTTCTAAATGTCACTATTTTAGTGACATTTTTTCTAAGTGTCACTAAAATCAATGACATTTTGCAGTAAATGTCATAATATATTCGACATTTATATTAAATGTCAATATTTAAGTGATATTTTTTCTAAATGTCACTAAAACCAATGACATTTTGTAATAAATGTCATATTATATTCGACATTTGTAGCAAAATGTCATCATTTAAATGACTTTTCGCTAAATGTCGCTAAAAACAACAACATTTTGCAATAAATGTCATTATCATAGTGACATTTTGGACCAAATATCATTATATTTACGACATTTGATACCAAATGTCATTATTTTAACGACATTTGACATCAAATGTCATTGTTTTATGACATTTTGTTCTTAAATGTCGTGAAATTCTTTATTTTCCGACATTTGTTTCAAATGTCACCAAATTAATGTCGTCGTATGTACATTTTATTGTAGTGCCTCTAGCAACTCTCGACATGTAGTTAGAAACTCATAAGTATACTCACTCTTCCCACCCTGAAACTGAGGTGGGTCCATCTTCCGGAATTTCTCATACCTGCGTTGCTCATCCTCTGTCAGAACGATTGGAAGTGCAACTTGGCCCCCAACTACTGGTGCAAGATCATTCCACACCATGGGGTCCACTGGTGGCTGCTTCACCGCATCCTGAATAACTGGAGCTTGCTGATGCTCATGGGTCTGAGCCCTCTCTCTAGTCTGAGAGTTACGTGGTGTGACAGTCGCACCACCACCCCGAGTAAAGCTCTCAAGCACACTTATCACACTCAATAATGTATCCTGAAGCAAAGGTGTGGCTGCAATCTCTGGAGAAACCTGGTTCTCTCTGTCATCAATCTGAGGCTTTGGAGAGACCTCTATAGCACGGCCCCTCACGGGTGCTGCTCCACGGGAACGACCTCTAGATAGTGTCGTTCCACGAGCACGACCTCTAGCTTGGGCTCTACCTTACCCCTAGCTAGTGTCTCAACAACTGTCTTGGAAAGTGCCTCCCCTCTACCTCTAGTAACAATAGCTCTAGCCCTCGTCATCTGTCAATAGAATATACAATAGCTCAATACTAGGGAAGATAACTTGAATGATCAAAAGGAAGTTTCCTAATAGTCTTCATAGCCTCTAAGAGATAAGTACGTGAGTCTCCATACCGATCCTTGAGAATCTACGTAAACTCGGCTTATATACACGTGAGACCTATGAACTTGGGCTCTAATACCATTTTATCACAATCCAAAAATGGATGTGATGGCACTCGTCTTATCCCACCAAGACAAGTTAGCCTATATCCAAACCATTTCTATAAAGTACGAAAATAAAATAAAAATAGAAGTTCAATAACAATTACTAATATGGATAATAGGTTAACTTAAATAAATTCCCGAAACCTGGTGGTCACGTGCACAAGCCTCTAATGTTAATACTAGAATTGAAAGAAAATACGTAAGTCTCAAATGAAGTTGTCTCTCAAGTAAAACAAAAAATCATAAACAGGAATAAGAAGGTCTACTGAGATGACAAACAACTACCTCACAAATCTCCACAGGAAGCATCGGCAAAGAAGAGAATAAAAGGTATCACGAAGATTCGGGCTCGTAACCTACAAAAATGTAGAAGCAAGGGGTGAGTACCAAATCACACGGTACTCAGCAAGTAAACTTCTAAACACAAGCTAAGAGAATAGAATACGGGTACTCCTTACACCCCATCTGAACCTGCACAACTACAACCTGCATAAAACCAGCCAACCTAACAGTTCACAGTTTACATAGAACACACTTTTTGTGCAAAGATGTAGAAAAGTTTCAGCTTAACAACAACACTCTTACAAATTACTTATCCTCAACAACAAACTCAATATTCATAAATCACAACTTCCACATAAAGGCACTCACAAGATCAACAACGCACAAGATCAAGTTCATCAATGATAAAAATGTTCAATGCAATGAAAAGCAATGTCAAGTATAGTGATGCATGTCTAAACCAACGATACACACCCGTTGTATCTCAATCGGGGACCCCTGGGGACATATCTATCCATGCATCCGTCGCGGCATGCAACATGACCCTCGGTAATAAAATTTGTCGCAGTGTGCGATACGTCCCTGGATAATAGAATCCGTTGCGGCATGCGACACGTTCCTAGAAATGGTACATCCTCTTTAATTTCTTATTCTTCCTCAATTCACATAACACTTATCACAATCATGTCTCAGAACCAATGCAAATGACATGTTCACACAAATAATGAGGACATGACAATTTTCATAACAATGCACAATTCACAACAACACAACTGTGATACATCAATAATTAATTAATATGCCTTTCAAATCATTCTCAAACATCACACATCAATAATTAATAACATTGCCTTTTATTACCCATTTTTTCCATCATTAGAATTATACAACACTAAAAAACAACCCATCACCAATTGCCATTACTCCTCAACACATACCACAAGGAAATACATGATTCTATGCACTTATCAAGGGTTTAGAAATCCACTTGCCTCAAATAACCAAACAATCACTTAAAAAGTCACATAATACCATACACCTAATATTTAATTGCATATACCAATATATCAAAATTTGAATCATCATATGGTAATAATAAGAAAGTCAAAGAAACAGCAAAGTAAATTACTTACAAAATTACGAGAACACTTACTGTTTCAAAACCTTACATTGATACACCATACATTTCAATTTATTAATTTAATCATCATTAACTAATCATGACCTCAATCAATACATAATGATTGGCCATTAACATCCTTGTTCTCCATTTTAAAAAAAACAACCTATACAGATTCAATTTTCAATTCTTCTAAATTAAAACCCATTTAACAGTTTCTCTTTTTCTTTAACAATCAACTATACTAATAATAATAAAATAATATATGTTATCTATCATATATATATAGATATATAGAAACAACAATACAATGGTTTGGACGTGATTACCTGATGACCTTATGTCCTCTGTTCCTCTTTGTGTCTATGTGCTGCCGATGCAAAGGTTAATTTCTACCTTCACTTTATTTTCTTTTCTAAATTAATTATGTATTAAAAGTAATAATTCCTACTAACTTATTTTAATATTTCAGACTTGGCCCATTATTATTAATAGTAAACAAATTACCCGCAAATTAAATAACTATGGTTAAATGGTTATTCAAAATTATAAAAAATGACCTTTTGGATCCGGGTCATTACATTATTACCCACATGTTTTCATAAAATTTTAATCATTCTAACGAATTTATAAAAAATTACATGACACACATGTGCAACGCACGTGTCCGTAAACAAGTTATATTAAAAACATGAATGCCCTTTAGAAAAGTTGATTGAACTCTTTGTCCTTCATTAAAAGGCGCTATATGTCACTACCCAAAACAGGTCATGAGTGACACCCACACTTAATCTTCTAGGTGGGTGAACCAACGAATTCAAACCCCAACTTATATTAGTTATTAACATATGAAATATGACAATAATGGGAAAACTTAAATCTTATTAAAGTAAAAAAAAATAGGAATCTACTAGAGTGTATTACATTTTGTTTCCCAAAATCTAAAAGTTATCACATCAAGGACATGTTATACCAATATACCAAGTCTAAGAATATCAAAGACAACAGAATAAATAAATAAAATAGTTTGTGTCTGAAAACTAAGGGCATCATGCCGTGATTGAGAGAATTCAATACGAGCTAGAATAAATAACTCACTTTGTAACCTGATGTGATTGAGACTGGCTAGAACTGAAGGCAAGTCGAAGCCAGTGATACACTCACTGCACTCCAAAAAAGAAAAAACGAAGAAAAATACAAGTAGTGGTCAGTACAAGGAAACATATTCTAAGTAGATATCATCGTCCGACTCAAAATAGAAACTAATATGCCTAATTTTTAAGTAAATGCGCTTAATTTTATAATCAAGTTTCTAATATTGATGCCAATTAATATGTCAACTCTCGTATTTCTCGAATTTCTAGCCCAAGGTTAAGTCTCAATTTCTCCAAATAACATAACTCTAATGAAATTTATATAATAATATACACGTAATATTTAATTACCTATCTCAATATGTCAAAAAACTTGAATCGAATCATAATATGATAACTAAAGAAAATAATTAATGTTGAACCTAACTAATTAGCAAACCAGTGGCATACTACGAAACAAATGACAATATAGCGTATTTATAATGTTCCCACCCATGTATTAAACCACTCAATTATTAGCCACAATCATTGTCCAATGATTAGGGAATCATTATCCAACGATAAGGCATGAGAAGCCATCCATATCTTTAACCTAAATTCCAATTACGCTACTTACTGGCATTGTTTCCCATTTTCAATTTCTTTCCACCCTTAATTATTATAATAATTTATACTACCATCCTATGTTCATTTATAAAACCACAAGAATTGAGGTTTCGTTGATCAATTTACCTGATTCACTCTTGTTCTTCTCGTTCGACGTCGCGCAGGTAAGCTTCCTTTCATTCTCTTTTGCCCTCTTTTCTTATCTAAATAAAATAATTATGTACTCAAAAGTGACAAACCCCACTAATTATTTTAATAAAATGGGCCAAATGGTATAAGGTTTTTCCATTAATGAATTTCAGACTTGGCCCTTTAACTACTAAAATTGATTATTTAACAAATATCCGCCAACTAAATAATCGTAGTTAAACGAATAATTCACAATTCTCATTTCAAATTTACGGGAAGGTTCCTTTATGAAAGAAATAAGTCTAGTATTCAAAACGACCTTACATATTGTTACATCCTATACCAATTTACCCACCGTTCGTCCCCAACGGTCAAAAGAAAAGAGAGGATAGAAAAGGGTACCTAACTCAATAAAAGGACGAGGATATGTTCTATGCATATCATCCCAGTCTCCCAAGTAGATTCCTCAATGGGACGTTTCTTCAACTGGATTTTTACAGATGCTATGTCCTTTGACCTCAACTTGCTTACCTCTCTTTGTAGAACAACTACAGGCTCCTCCTCATCATGAAAGACCGAATCCCAACGTATAATGTAGTTTGCATCACCATGATTTTTCTTCTACATAGACGCATGAAGCATCGAGTGCAATCTTGATAATCCTGGAGGCAACGCCAATTCATAGGCTACCTCTCTCACACGCTTAAGAACTTCAAACGTCCCAATATACCTCAGACTAAGCTTACCTCGCTTACCAAATCTCATCATACTCTTCATGGATGAAACCTTCATCTATACTTGCTCTCCCTCCATAAACTTCAACCCTTGACCTTCTGATAAAGCACAAAGTACTCTTCAAAACCAATTAAAAGAGTAACCAGTCATTCTCAATAAAAAAAATACCTGACTAAGAGCCGGGGTCAAATACCACATAGAATGGTATATCATAGAGAATTCTATCAAGAAATTTGGATTGTAAAATTATTCAATTTGTAATAGTAAAAATTAGTGGGTGGAAGATTTCACAAATTTAATACAAGGATTTGGTTTTCAAAGGTCACAATTTAACAATAATTTCAGAAAATTTAAGAAGTAACAAGTAATCTAGGAGTCAAAATTGGAAATCAATGTCATATAACTGTAATTGTGTTGCGCTATAGTGATGAACATTCATGAATAGGCTAGGTATCTTTAATGACACTAATCTTCTTTCGATCTCATAGCAATATTTCATAGAACCTCCTTCTAGTCTCATCTATGTGCTATACTAAACAACCCATTATCTTACTATATTCTCTGTTTCGATGAAGAAATAGAGGAAATAGATCTGACCCATAACCTCTATTTTAAAGCAAGTTAGAGACATCAAACTTAAATTGCTGGCATTAGACTAATTACCCACTCCAATCAATCTCTTTCGAGCATCGACCAAATATCAGAAGTAGGAATTAAGTTTGCAACCTTAATCCATAAGTTAACCCCATATTAATTAGCCCAAATTCATGTTTGAACATCAACAAAACATATCATAACAAAATATTCACTATATTAAATAAACACCCCAACCATATAATTGCACCCATAGATCTTGGGCTTTTAGCCACCGATCATAGAAAGCAAAGAAATTATACCTTTCATGAAAGCAGCCATGTGTAACATGAAATTAAGCAATTACAAGCAAACCCAATTTGAATTCGTCATCAATTCTTAAATTTCATGAACAAAGTTGAAAACCCCCAAAAATTAGTAAGTGTTCTTCACAAGGTAAAAATGTTTTCTCTCAAGTTTCTCACTTCTTGAATTCTTCTCACGCACACTCTCTGATCTACTTTTTGTCTCTCATTTGGTCTGTTAATAATTTTCCCAAAATGTGGCCCAAAACTCATTACGTGACCCATTGGGTAACGTTAGTCGAGCTCGCCGATCACGTTAGGCGAATCACCTTCTGCGTTTCATCTCACCTTTCTTTTTCTCTAGGCTTCAAGTGTTTAAAGCTTAGTTGGTGAGCTTGTTTGAGTCTACCTTTCACATTTGATATGTCACTGAGTACTACCTTGTTCGCCTTTCAAGCCTTTAATTTTCTCCTTGTACTGTTGTTTTCAGTGATGGTCAACATGTTCGCTTTTCTCATTTGGCAAGTCGCCTTTCCATTTGTAGTTTCCCAACCTATCTTAATTAATTCAAGTGTTGTGCACTTCCAATTTGAGCGCGGTCATACCCATTGGACGATGAACCTTTCTTGTTTAGAGATCCACCGATAGTTTACACTTCTTGTTCCATCTTTAGCCATTATTTCAAACATTCATTCTTGCCTATTTTTTATCTTTCATGGCTGCAAATCATTAAAATATCATTAGAATAGGACATAATTATGCATTGAGGACATTAATTGTTGAGCTAAATAGGCCTCAAATGAGTGTAAATCTACCACTCATCAACACCCCCAACTTAAAGTTTTGATTGTCCTCAAGTAAATCAAGAACACAATCAGCTCAATAAGAGTTATTGCAATACTACTCTCAACAACATGCTACACTCAATCATGATCAAAAAGCTTTAAATGATGACTAGCCGGTATCAACACAAGCTCAAGCTCACTTTAGTTTCTTTTCTAATGCAACACCATGTTTCAATAAATGCATTCAAGTGCCGTCACATCAAGAACGACTCCATGCTCTCAAAAAGAAAATTAACAAAGAAATAAGGAATCAATGCAACTCTCACTCTCTCAAAAGAGAAATACATGCAACCTTCATCCCATAGGTTTGCCCATATTTTCCAATCATCACACAACCTAGTTCATGCAAGATCTCAAGGATCTTTTATGCTTGCAATGGAGCTGACGGTTAAGGTATGATCAATTTGTCTTAGTGACTTTACCTTTTCAAAGCACTGTTGCAATCATGTTCACCTCTTCACAAGTTCTTTTCATTTGAGAACTCAAACTTTGACCTCTCAATCACTTTATTCAGATTCCCCTTTATTTCACCAACTTCTTTTTTTCATTTCCCTTTTCAAAAAATGTTCATCACAATGTTTCTCTTTTCTCTTTTTTTTTTATAGGGAGGAGTTCCTTCTTTTTGTAACAAAGTTCAAAGTTGAGTCTCATTTCATCATTATTTGCCTTTCACTTGGCTTTCATTCCTCCTTCCTTTCCACACCTTGAAACTTAGGATTTTGGCCTAAGTTGTCTATTCAAACCTAACAATAATTTAAAAAGGATTTTGGGTTAGGAAGTGGGGAGAATTTGACTTAAGAGGTTTCAAAATGGTTCGTCAACAAATGGTTTAGGCTCAAATGGTGCCAAAATGGATGAACTCCGTCACAAGGTAGTCACAAAGTATATGGACTTTTAGGTTCCCTCTCAGAATTGTTGCCCAAGATCATGCTTTATATTTACCATGGTTTAGACAATTAGACTAACAAGGAAAATTCTAGGATTCCACACACATGCTTTCAAGTGAGACCTCACCAAACATGGAACTTTGAATGCTCTCATTTAGCACTACTCAAAAAGATCAAAATCTAGTGTTTGATATTCATTACAAGGCTCACATTAAAACACATCTAGTCAACAAAAGATTCAAAAAGATTGCTCAAAACTACAACCACAACGATTTCATTCTTGCAACACCAACACTATACACCATGCTTATCATGAGTACTATTCAATCATCGATATTGAACACAATCAATCCTCAAATTATTATCAATGAAAACTCAAGTATTTCACAATTTTTAAAACTCATTAGGTAGTTGCAAATTTGAGAGAAAACAAAAGGGAAAACAAGAGATAAACCAAACCAATCTAAATACTATATTATAAACAAAAATAAGATACTACAATCATCTAGAACTTAAAATAACAAAATGCAAAGTAAAGGGGAAAATTGGCACAAATTCCCTCACCCCACCAAAAATAAGAATGCAGTTTCCTCAATGCAAAACTAAAAGGTATGGGAGAAAGAGTAAAAATGTCTGTTGAAATTCTGGAACATCTAAATACAATTTTCAAAAGAAGAGAAGTAGTTCCCACACTGTTCACTTTTTTTTTTTATCTTTTACATTCTAGAACATTGTTTTTACATTTGGAGTAGAGATTTAGGGTTTGTGAGGAATTAAGCCTAATTTCTAGCATTTGAAGACTTGCGGACCGTTATCAAACCTGATGTAAAACTTCCTTAGTAACGATTTCCTGTTCTTTACTATGTTTGACTAAAACCCACCATTCTTGGGGGTGTGATTATGTAGTTGAATGCTCTATATAGCTAATGGGTATTGTTAGTTACTGATTTTATTGTTGTTTCAAAGTAGATTCAATTGATTGTTCATGTTTAATTGAGGAATTGTAGTTGCAAATGCAATTCTAGTTTAGTGCCCGATACTTGCTTGAGAAAGAAGTGCTAGAGTTAAATTATTAGTTGATGATTGTTTTGATTGCATTGTTACGAATCTAGCTTGAAAAAGTGGGTTTGATTGCAATCTTACAAATCTAGCTTGAAAAAGTGGGTTGATTGAGAAAATGGGTTGTTCGAATGTGTTTTGCCTTTTAAGGTTCCAAAGAACTAACTTGAATCACAATATTTGATTGAGAAATTGTTATTGCACTTAAAACCTAGCCTACCCACGGAGAAGCAGCATCTTTGAGTAATTAGTAATCACCCATTATGGGAATTTAGCATTCAAATTATCACACTTCCAAGAACCCTTCTCTACTTGTTTACTTTTGGTTTTAGTAGTCATAAATTACTTGATTCCCCCCATTTGATATTAATTGTCAAAACTTTTAGATTTACTTAAATGTTGCGAAACTTCTACCTCTAAACTGATTAGAACATAATTTTACTTCTTAAACGAATTCAGTATTGTATCACTCTATGTGGGATCGATCCCAACTCTTAGTTGAGTTCATACTTGTTAGCAACCGCCTACACTTAGAATCAGATGAAGTGTAGTTGAGCGTTATCAAACGGAGTCCACTCTGTGAAGTAAGTTGAACTCACCGAACTGGTCGGCTATGCACCGAGTGTTCCTTTTCTCACCTTCTTGGTTTATCTTTTCACCACCTCTTTTCTATAACTTTTGGCGATCGAGATCGGCATCGCCGATCTCTTCGACGCATCGCCGAACTACTAGTCTGCTCACCTTGTTGGTTGTGTCTATGGGCTGGCATGCTGGAACTTTGGGCGAGCTGAAGGTCCACTCAACGACTCGCCGAGTGGCTTTGGCGAGTACCAGCTTTCCTTTCCTTCAGCTTTTTCAGCTTTTTCAGTCTTATTTGCCTCGTAATGTCCTTACCTTGCTCTTTTGCCTTTATTGCTGCATATTAACATTTTAACATCATTTATAAGCATAAAATATGAATTGAGGACACTAATTCCCTTAATATTAAGCCCTAAATGAGTTGAAATCCCTGACTCATCAACATCCCCAACTTAAAGTTTTACTTGTCCTCAAGTGAAACACAAGATCAATCAGGTCAACATGGATGTCTACAAATAGTGCTACTTGATACTCAACATGAATGCGCACGAGGTTCAATCTACCCATGCAATGTTCAATTGTGCACTAGAAGTTTCAAAGTTTGACTAGACATCATCAAATAGAATTCAAGCTCACAATGCTTGTTTCGAATTCAAATTCAAGCTCGACAAGAGTATTCGAATGCCCTCACATCAAGAATAATTCCATGCTCTCACAAAATCCATCGAAGATTGTATCATAAGGAATCAAAATCAACTCTCACACTCTCAAAGATAAACACATGCATGGTTTTACCCATAGGCTTGCCCGTATTTTACCCATAGGCTTATGCAAGATCACCAAGGTCTTTCAAGGCTTGTAAAAAGGCTCAGGGTAGAGGTATGATCATTTTGGCTTAGTGACTTCTTCCTTCACGAAGCATGGCTTGCATTTCTCTCTTTGTCCTTTTATTTTACTCTTTTCATTTTCACAATCCACCCTAGGTATTTTCAAGAACACAAATTATTGAATGGCTCATTGGATACCCCTTTTCTTCCCATCCATGCACAAATTGCAAAATTATTTTTAAATCTTTTTCTTTTGTTTTTTTTATATATATATTTGGAGGGTTTCCATCTTTTTTTTCCAACACAATCTTTTTAAAGGTGAATTTAACAAACTTGTTGATCAATTTCTCTCCTCATTTTTTAACCACACCCCCAACTTAGGTTTTTGGCCTAAGTTGACTATTCAAACGGGCCAAGGCTTCATGAAGGTTTTAGGTGGGGAGGAAAGAGGCTAAATGGGTTCATGATTCATCCAAAGAAAGGGTAGGCTCATATAGTGCCATGCTAGGTTCAAACTCTCACAAGGTGGTCACAAAGAGGTATAATGGCAATTTGGTTCACTTTCAAAAATTTGAGCCTAAGAGCATTTCTTTCATTCGCCAACGTTAGTTAATTGGATCAATGGGGCAAGTTCTAGGTATCACCAAGCACATATTTCAAGAAAATCTCACCACACAAGGCATTCAACTCAATCATCAATCATGACTATATAAATTAAGCTCGTGTGCAACGATCATACTCACTTCAACAATCGACTAGTCAAAATGAGATGCTAAGAGTTCACACATGACTTATGCAACTCAAATTTGCCTCATTGGACCCGTGCAAACATATCATTCAATCAAGAGCATTATTAAAGTCATCGTTATTGATTGCAACCAATACTCAAATATGAAAGAGAATAGTCACAACATTCAAAAATTAAGAACTCAGGAGGCGGATTAATTTGGATGAAAAACCAACATTCACAATTTATGCCATAATAAGCAGGAGGTATCATACACAGCCAAAAGTAGTAAAAGAGGCATCCAAAAGAAAATAAATACAGCCCTAGGGGATACGTATGAAGATACCCTCACCCAACCAAACTAAACTAGACAATTTCCTCAATGTCTCAAAAATAAAATAGGAAGAGAGTCAAGACCCCCCTATCAGGCTAAGCTTGAGGTGAACGTTGTGCATCTGGAACTCTCTCAATCGTGGCATCAATGCCCAACTCTCCTCCTGGAGTAGGCTGCACTCCACTGGAACCAATCATCGAGGTGTCCCGAAGTGAGGCCTTCGTCGCCATCTACACCATCACATCCTCCAAGCCCTAAAGCTCATCATATAATGCAGCATCATGGGTCCCAAGCTCCTCCTCATCTGTCTCAGGAGTATCTAACTCATCACCATCATCAGCTAAAAAAACATCTCCGGTCGTAGTGGTCGGAGGGATATAAGAAATAGTTGGAACCTCTGAACTAGGACCCTCAAGAACGTCCAGTGTCCCAAAACATCAAAATTTCAATGGACTTAAGCTATTTCCTCTTACGCTTCAACTCAGCAACATCAGCCTTCAAGGCTGTCACATCCTTTGCCTATCGATCTCTCTGCTCACATGCCTCCACTCACACGATGAGGTCATCCAATGCCAACCTATAGGATATAATCATCTCTCTCTTCTCTCTCAGCTCATCCCGAATGGAGGTAAGGGCAGCGGCAATGGCCTGCTCAATCAATCCCATGACAACTACCTCAACCTGGGAGGCACGCATTTCGGCTGAATGGGCTAGGTGGCTCATTCTATACATCATGACCTGTGTCAATGGGGGACGGTAGACAACAACAACAACATAAGTAGTAGGAAAGAAAGAGTTAGGTATAATTGATGGCTCGCCAGCCTGAGCAAGAGGGGTAGTGTCTGCCTCCAAAGTATCTACATAGACGGCTGGAAAAGTATCTACATAGACGGTGAGAGAGGTAGTACTTGCCTCTCAAAAGAGGGTTCATGCTGAAATATATAAATGAATAAATTAACTCAAGGATCTCAATAACAATATATACAACTCAACGATACTACCCATATCAAGAATACACAAAATATAGGATAAAACCCTAGATTACTGTTTTACTGAATTTAAATAGATGAAGGGAGTGAGGACAAACTCAGTCCATCACTATGATAGCTTTACATACCTGGAAAAACAAAGTTCTTGGTGAAATTAGTGAAAACTAGAAGAACGCTCAAAACCCCTGGTTTTCTCCTCCGGGAACCTTTATATAATGACTTAGAGCGTTAATGAATGTAAAAGATTGACTAACACTATTTTATCCCTTAACTTAGATTTAAAAGTCAAGTTATGGGTGGAAAAGACTGAACTACCCCTCTGAAATAGCTGACAAAAATCTTCCACCGGGACATCCACGGTTCGTGATTTTTTCTACGGACCATAGATCCCAAAAGTGGAATTCATACTAAATTTTAAGGCTAAAAAGTTCATTTTATGGGTTCAAACTATAACTCGTTGAAGATTCGATGACTCGTTAATTGAATTGTAGGAATGGTACCCCAAAATTGACTTCTTTGAAGTTTTCTACGAGTTGACAGTATGTGTTGAAAGAATTTGTACGGCCCGTAGAAAGGATTCGTAGGATCTGACTGAAGAAACTCTATTGTGGTAGTCTATTGTAAAACGGTCATAACTTTTTACTTTGAACTCAAAATAAGACAAACTTGGTAGCGCTAGAAAGAAGACTCATAGACATTCAATTTGATAGGTTGTGGATTACCTAATTAATTATATGATGAGAGATATAATCATTTGAAGTTGACCTTAGTGGAATTTTATGTCAAAACTTAATCGGTAAGGAACCTTTCAACTCAACTTCGTGCTAAATCTTGTGACCTTAATTCATATTAAAATCTATTCCCACACTAAATAATTTACTTTAAAACCTAAAAACAACTTATGAATCACTCGATATGACTTTACATACAAATGAAGAATGGTTTGCGCCTTAGCTTTGAAATATTCTGGGTGTTACATAAAGATAATCCCCAAACTTAGAAAAGGTTTGGATGGTCTGTGATGGACCCTCAGTTGAAACCTATAATGAAGATTGAATAGGACGGGATGGATAACCCCCAGAACACTACCCTTTAGATTAAGAACAACTAAACTCACATTCCTTACGAAACTTCTTGAAGGTTGTCACCTTGGCAAAGTCATCTAGCTTCACTCCCTCTACCTCTATCTCAAAATTAACTACTTCCTGAAAAGATTTGTAGAAGCATCAACCAGTAAAGCCAGAATCTGCAAATGTGACCTAAATCCCTTCACAAAGCGGCGATTTCACTCTTGCGAACTGAAGTAATCTTAGTATCATACATGGATAAAGCATGAAATTTGTCCTCATTAGTTTTAACAGACATAGTCCCTTGCTCTATCATCTTCCCTTGCTCTATATTCATGAACTCATCTCTCCTCTTGTCCCTCAAAGTCTAGGGCTATATACTTCTCCACGAAGAAGTTAGAAAATATTGCCCAAGTCATAGGTAGAGCCTTTGTTTGTCGGCACTCAACATGAGACCGCCACCACATTTTGACGTCTCCCTGGAATTGGTATGTCACAAACTCAACACTAAATCGCTCCACTATATCCATCTTATGAAGTAGTTAATGACAATCAACAAGGAAATCATAAGCATCTTCAGATTCAGTACCCCAGAAGACTAAAGGTTTCAACTTTAAGAACTTAATAAAGAGATCATGCTGGTCACTAGTCATTACAGGCCCTATAGCCAATCGATGAAACATGCCTTCTTCCAAGGACACATCTATGTGGGGAGCCACATCGGTATCATGTTGTATTCCCTAAACCTGAGATGTTGGTGCAGAAAATGCTGGGGGTGCTTGGCCCTGATCGGACAACCCGTTGAGATAGGTGAGAACCTAGTTGATCATCTTTGGAGTAGCCTGGACTGCTGCTTCCTTCTCATGAATCTTCTCATCCTCCACCTCATCACCCTTTCTTGCTTCCTCTTCGGCTGGTGGAAGGGTCATTTTTCTATCCCTGGCTGCCTTCACAGCCTGACCTCTTTCCATGAGGGCCTTTTCCTGCAACTTCTATCGCGACCTTTCATGACTCCTCCTCCTATGGCTATAACCCCAATAGTTTGCTCAGGTGCATCCTTTCTTGGTGGTGTTGGTGTTTCAATTGTTGTTGCTCTAGAGTTTACCATCTGTGAAATAGAATGAAGAAGGTTTTATACACATTTTTATCACCCAGATACCAATTGGATTCAAGTAATAGCACAAAAGAAAGAAGGAAATGTGTTTTCCTAGTCTTGTAGCCTCTCGAAGAAAAGTAAAGGCATCTCTGTACCGTTCCGCAAGACTCTACTAGACCTGTCCTTGTGTGATGAGATCACCGAACTTAAAGTTCTGATACCAAGTTTTCACTACCTAAAACGGGTCATGAGTGGCACTCACACCTAACCTTCTAGGTGGGTGAACAATCGAATCCAAATCCCAACTTATATTACTCATTCCACTTATGAAATATTACAATAATGCATAAACTCAAATCTTATTAAAGTAAGAAATAGGAATCTACTAGAGTCTATTACATATCATTTTCCAAAACCTGAAAGCCATCATATCAAGGACATTTAATCCCAAAATACCAACTCTAAGTGTATCAAAGACACCATAATAAATGAATAAAATAGTTTGTGTCCGAAAACTAAGGATATCATGTCATGACCGAGAGAATCTAATACGAGCTAGAATGAATAGCTCAACCTAGAACTTGATGTTCTAGAGACAGGCTATAGTTGAGGGCGAGGCAAAGCCACTGTTACATCGCTGCACTTCATAAAAGGAAAATGAAGAAAAATGCAAGTAGGGGTTAGCACATGGCAACATGTACTGAATAATATCATCGGCTGACTAAATATAGAAACTAATATGCATAATTTATAAGTAAATGTGCTCAATTCTATAAACAAGTTTCTAATCTTGATGCCAATTAATATATCAACTCTCGTATTTTCTCATATTTCAAGCATATGGTTAAGTCTCAAAATATTCCTTTAAATAACATAACTCTATTGAAATTCGTATAATACAATACACCTAATATTTAATTACCTATCTCAATATATCAAAACTTAAAGCATAATATGATAACTAAAGAAAATAATTAATGTTGAACCTAACTAATTAGAAAACCAGTGGCGTACTACGAAACAAATGGAAGAATAGCCTATATCTAATGTTTCAAACCATGTATTATTAGAAACATCCAATGATTAGGCAATCATTGTCTAATGATTAGGCATTAGAAGCAATCCATATTTTTTCCCTTAGTTTCAATTACGCTACCCAGTGACCTTGTTTCCAACTTTCAATTCTTTCCACCCTTAATTATTATAATAACTTGTACCACCATCCTATGTTCATATATAAAACCCACAAGAATTGAGGTTTGGTTGATCGATTCACTTGTGCTCTTCTCGTTCGACATCGCACATGAAAGCTTCTTGTTATTCTCATTTTCCACTTATATTTTCTAAATAAAATATTTATGTATTAAAAAGTGACAAACCCCATAAACTTATCATAATAAACATGGACCAAGTGGTATAAGGTATTAAATAAATTTTAGACTTGACCCATTAACTACCAATTAAAAACGATTATTTAACAAATACCCACAACTAAATAATTGTAGTTAAGCGAATAGTCTACAATTCTCATTTCAAATTTACTGGAAGGTTCGTTCATGAAAGAAATAGGTGTACTCTATAAAACGACCTTACGGGTTATTAGACTATAATAGATAAAATTGTCATTTATAGTTTTTGTCAAATTATGAATGGATTATCTTTATAATATTTAAAATTAAGGTGTCCTAAATATATTGTAAGAGTATTAGGAAAATTATCAATTAAGATTCCTACAATATATGGTAAACAAATAATATATTTCTAAAATTACGAAATTCTGAAATATACGATGAAAAGGGAATATGTTTCAAGACACACTTCAACTATGGTCGAAATTGTTGTTACACACTAACATTGCGGTGGTCCTATGACCCCCCCCCCCCCCCCCCCCCCCCATTATTGTTAATTTTTTTTGGGAAAAT
>NW_006239011.1:1120777-1147701 GCF_000226075.1 Solanum tuberosum | reverse complement strand
CCCCCCCCCCCCCCCCCAGACTATTTTTAGTGTATTATTGAAGGTATTATAAGCTTGAATGAACAAGCAAGTGACCAGACGTACAATAAGCGCATCATGGTTAAATTAAAGCAAAAAATCTCTATTTCCACATAACAGTCGACATTATTATTATTTTTATTTAATACCCTAATTTTAGATATCAATTTCATTTTTTTTTATATAAAACATATATCCATATGTCAATTTTTAATTGGATATTTCTTAATAAGCTAAACATAATTATTAGTTTTGATTACAACTTAAATGCCAATGTTTTTTATTTCATATTATTTTTTATTTTCTTCTTTGTTGAGATTCATCATGGAGGAACAGTTGTGTGGACGCCGCCAAGGAATAGGTCACAAGAGTTCTCAGCAGTAGAATCACCACCACATAGCACATACCCCCCTCATCCACAACAACTACCATTACCACCCGAATCACAAGGTCCATCACCATCAAAATTTGATGGTGAAAATGCAAATTATCATCACTACATCACTATTCATCAGAATATTTCCTCTATCACTATTAAGATGACAAAGAAGACCACAAAATTTCAGATTCTTAAGAAAGATAATAAAAAAATATTATTAGAAAAAGATTCATAACTCGCTAAACGGAAGACCCATTTCTTTTTTGTGGAACTACTAAAATTTTGAAATAAATATATTTGAACAAGAACTAAAGTAATAGATTAAGATAAGATAAAAAGAAATTATTGTAGACATTAAAATTTTGTGGGACTCTACAAGAAGTATCAATTCGAGTTGGGACTGTACAAGGTCTGTGTTCAATTTCAACTATGATTCTTGGAGGTTACTCAACGCTAAACCCTAGTTAATGTTTATATAAAGGGTATTATATTCCCTTAAAGAGACATCTCAAATATTCATCCAATTCATGGAATATCCATAGAGATCAAATCCAAATCATCCTAATTTGAGAAATACACCACTAACGATCCTCGAATCATGGATACATCTTATGAGAGAAGAATCAAGGGAGAAACAGATTTGTGCCTACATATTTATCAATAAAGTTTTGTTTCTTCATATTTTATTTGTTATTGCAATTCACTTTCCATCACTTTAAAATTTGTCGGAAACAAATTACCATTCCTAGTGGGAAAAAATCTGCCCTTCATCTCTTCTCTCATAATTCATATTTTCAAATCTTGTAACACCTCAAATTCGACAAAGGGCAACATAACAACTTTTCAGGATTTTGTGGTGCCATCCGACGGAGACCAACCACGGCCGTGAACTGCGCTATGGACCATAGGTCTGGTTCGTGGATTGGCCACCTGAAAAATTCCAGAGGACCACGAAGCACTGCCTGGACTAACGGACCGTCGTTGGGTCCACGGTCCATGGATTAGTGGCCTTAAATCCACTTTCTGACGCTGGATAACAGACCAGCAAGATGGACCGTCGGTAAGACCACGGTCTGTCGGTCGAGGTTCGTGGGTTGTGGGTAGACAATTATTTTTAGGGGCAGTTGGGCCTTTTCCTAAATAGTTTAGCCTAATACTATATTGTTTTGCCTAAGTCTAGAACCCCTATATAAGTGTTTTAACTCTAAAATTTCCCAATTGAAAATCACTCTCATATTTTCAAAAGAAGAGTAAGTCTTCCTCCCAAATATTTCTCTTTCTAGAAAACTTGAAGAAGAAGGGTCCAAGCTATGGTTTTGCAAGAAAAGTCTCCAATTCCTCCATTGAAGTTAAGCAATTAGCATTGAGGTATAATAGTTTTCATCCATGCATTCCTTCCTTTCATGGAGTTCCCAAATTCTACTATTTTCAAAGCTAGACTTCCCAAATTGAGTTAGGGTTTTTTTCTATGTTGTGGGTTCTCCTAATTGTTGATCTAATTGATTGATTTATGATCTATGATGCATGAATTGATTTAATCTCATGATTTTTATGATTTTCCCCATAAACCCATGTTATTCCCATGTTTTCCAATTATGAGCATATAATGTGGGTCTTAGATTATGAAAAAAGATTATGTGAAATGAAGCATAAATTGATAGGATAACATGAATTTATGACGAGTTTCTATGCATGTCTAACCCATGTCTTCTAGATGTTGATTATTGAAAGTGGGTTTTCAACCTTGAAAGGTGAATTATGAAATTATGCATGTCTTATGAAGTTTATGTAAATGTTTTAAGGATGCTTGAGATTGAAGTATCAATGATGTTGCTATTGTTGTGTTGTTTAAAGGATTCTTCATATACATATGTAACCATGAATTGTGAAAGGTGTTCTCACATGATAAGGGTTCTTAGAGTGGAAAGGCTTTCTCACCTAAAGTGAACCAATGCTAATAAGCTATGCTAATGATGAGGCAAGAGGTGATTACCCATCCTCTCTAATTGAATGACAAGAGGCGGTTATCCATGTCACATGATGCAAGGACAAGAAGCGATTACCCATGTTCATTCATGAGCTAAGATGAATTGGATTAAGAAATATTCCGTGTAATTTAAGCTTAGAACCAAGTGGAGAAGTGGCGATTACCCGTGTCCAACTGAGTTGACAAGTGGCGATTACCCTTGTCTCATAACTATGTGCCAACATAGGATTGTCTCGATAGACATTAGCTAGTGGATCCACAATAGTTAAAAGTTCATGGTCCTTACCGTGGCAAGTAGGACACCTTGTTTCGATGTGGGGTAGACATCAGATTACATGTTGCTAGCTCACATGGTCATATATGTCGGTTAAGGCTACTTCCCACAAGCAAGTAAAGTTATGATGAACCAAGGTTAGTTCAAGAAGTATTGTAAGTATGTTTCAAGGTGATTTTCACTTGCATTGATCATGTATTATGGCTTACGCTTTTTAACTCTCAAGTTTCATATTTTAGTTTGATCTGTAACATCACGTATCCGAAGAAGAGAAGAGGATCAAATTTTGGTAAATTGCAGGTGCCAACCACGAGGGTCACCCACGGCCCTTGGATGGCCCTGCCTAACGGAGTTCAGAGGATCAGGACCACGGCCTGACCTACGGACCGTAGTCCAGGCCACGGTTCGTGGTTTGAGGCCCCAAGATCACCTTTTTGATGACCAACGATGGGCCATGGGTCAGACCATGGTCCGCTAACTAGGTCCATTGGTGGTCAGCTGGCAGTTAAGTTCGGGGGCAGTTGGGTATTTTCCTAATTAATTAGTTCCTATACTAAGCCGTTTCACCTTTCCCTAAGACCCCTATATAACTATTTTCAACCCCCAATAACCCATTCATTTCATTCTTCCAAATTCACCAAAGAATACCAAATCTCCTCTCCAAATATTTCTCTTTAGAAACTTGAAGAAGAATATTCAAGCTAGGGTTTCAAGTCAAGGTCTCAATTCAACCATTAAAGACTAGCATTTGGGTTCAAGGTATGGTAGTTTTCATCTATGAATTTCTTTCTGTCATGTCCCAAATTCGTCTATTTCAAAAGATAGAATTCCCTAATTGAGTTAGGGCTTTCTTTAATTTTCATGGGTTCTCTTAAATGTTGATTTAAATGATTGAATTATGATCACTTATGCATGAATTGATGATACATGATGATTTTTTGACGATCTCCCTATGAACCCATGTAATCCCCATTTTTCAAGTTATGAATCATATGATGTGAGATTTTGATCTTCAAGGAAGTGTTTTATGAAATCAAGCATGTATTGAAAGATTTACATGTACTTATGATGAAATCCATATTTAACCCATGTTTTCCAAGCATTGATGATTGAAAGTGGATTTTGAGCCTCAAGAGGTAAATTATGGACTTATGTATTTTCTTATGAACTCTATGCAAATGTTTTAAGGATGCTTTGAGAGTAAAGTATCAATCATGATGTTGTGTTGTGAAAGGATATTCTCATAAAAACATAATAGCATGATGTGAAAGGTTTTCTCACATAGAAAGGATTCTTCGGTTGAAAGGCTTTCTCACCTAATTGAATCAAAGAGTAAGAGCTATCCTAATGAACTAGTTTGGATTGGTTTTCCAACGGCACCTTTCCATGAATAATGAATTCAAGTAAGAAATGACTATTTCGTGGGATTTATGCTTAGCATCGAGAGGATATTGATGATGAGATGGAAGCTCTCCCGTAGTAGAGGCTAGGTTTCTAGAAGCAATCTCATGGGATGGAAGCTCTCCCATAGTAGAGGTCGGGTTTCTAGTAGCAATCTCCTTATCCCTTAACTATGTGCCCCCATAGGTTGATTAGATACTGGATCCACTTAAGCTAAAAGTTCATGGTTTTTACCTTGGAAAGTAGGACAACCCTTTTCGGTGTGGGAGACACCGGGGGATCATGTTATAGCTCACATGGTCTCTATGTTCGTGAAGGCTAATTTCCCACATTAATACTAAACTAAGGTTACTTCAAGAAGTATCGCATATGAGTTCATAAGTTATAAAGATGATCTTAGCTTGCATTGTCCATGGTTTTATGACTTATTTTTTCTATCTCTCTTATATCATGCTTTAGCTTGGTCAATTGCATGTAATGAAATGTAATGTCCTTTTTAGCATGATTTAAATGTTTATGCATGGCTATCATACTTGCTACATTCTTTCGTACTAACGCATACTCTTGCCTACACATTTTCCAAATGTAGGGTTCCACAATCAGGGTCATTAGTTTTGTGATTTGTCACACCCCGAGGCTACCCCCTGGACGCGGACATGGGACCTAGGATCATGAGTGACCCCAAGCTAACCCTGCTGGCATATCATAAGCATACTAAATAAACCGAAGTAAAGAAATACTGTGCGGAAGCTAAATCATACGATAATATGAAATGATGGGGAAATACCCATATACTAAATCTGAATATATGAAAACTGTGAGTTTGAGTACAAATGAAAAGTCAAACTGTAACACTAAAGCTGAATCTAACTATGTCTGAAATAAGCCTCTAAATTGACTAGAAGTGCTGGGACATGCCCCAGCTAAATCTAGCAAAACTAAAACTAAAGCTAAAAGCAGGAAAATAATCATGTCACTAGTCCTCGAAGAATGATGACTCACCACTGATGTTGCTGAACTGAAGATCAGGAACCAATTTATGCGTGATCTGACTCTTGAGGACCTGAACCTACATCAAGAGAAGATGTAGCGCAGAGTATGCTTCAGTACTTGAAAGGTATTGAGCATGCAGGATAGGATAAAGCTGACCAATAATCATAACCGAATCAAAGCATAAATTTGAGCAATGACATGAGATAAGCATGATACTAACTGAGAATCCTAAATATGAAATAATGAATGAAATGACCAAGTTTATAACATGTTGAAACTGAAATCTGAACTAAAACTGATAACGTGGTCAATGGAAGAGAATTTGACTACAAGGGAGCTACTAATAACCGACATAAAACCACACGACCTAAATGTGGAGTTTGATGTATACGCCCCATCGAGAGAGGACCCAATACACCCGACCAAAGGTGTAGAGGCATGCTGGCGTGATCACTACAATGATGTCCACAGAGGGGACTTACAACCTACGGGGCACGTAGTTCTGGGACTTAAGGATGACTGACCCAAGTCCACTCTGTATTAAGCTTCTCCCAATTGATTAAGTAAGTTAATACTTTATGACTGAAATGTTGTAATATTGGATAGCTCAAAATACTGTCATGCAAACTGGGAATGCAACATTTATATACTCAAAATAATGCAATCGTAGACTGAGGCATGTGTATATATAACTGAATTAACTGACCTAGCATGTACAATTAATGAACTAAAAGAACTACATAGCTAGGGTTCTGAGTTTATGCATAAATCTTGGGAAAACAATACTACAACATGATAATATGATTTGGATCATTCTAACAACTAAAACCCAACAATTTCTAACATTCAAGAAACTCTAGGTCTATATTGAGGGAATCAAAATTCTGACTGAAACCTAGGGACCTAATGGGTGAAAGGAACCCACTACAACGCAGCCACACACAATTCGAAATAACAATAAGGAGAGGATGTCACGGGATGTGATCAATTATAGGAAAATTTTGATATATGGATAATTGAAACTACTAGTAAGTAGCTAAAAATCAGTGGGTAGGCTAGACTATAAGGGAGACAACTTTCTCTCGAACAACTATCCCGAATCAGGTGATTTCTTTCGAACATCAACAAGCATAGCAATGAAGAACAACCCACACCTTAATTCATCCACTCTCTCGAGCTAGATGGGTAGGATTGGGTTTAGGGTTCACTCTTTCGAGATGAACCCAGCTCAACTCAATACCCACAAATCATTAATCAATAATCTTAGTTTCTAAAACCTCTCTCTCTCGAGCAAGCTAAGAACACAAGGTTAGAACTGCATTTGCAACTACAATTCATAAATTAAACCACAACTAATGATTAAACCTACTTCAATATAACATTTAAACTAGTAATTAACAATACCCATAAATTAATTCAACCCATAATCATATTATCACACCCCAAGAATTGGGGTTTTAGCCAAACATCGTAAAAGAGTAAAAACTGTTACCAAATCGATTATCCATCAACTGGGTAAGAGTAATTAAGCCTTTACAATGCTTCAATTTTACAAAAATATTGACCCCCACGTGCAAAATCTCCAAATTGAGTCTCGAAAAGCCTTCAAGTCTACTAAGAAACTATCAAAAACTCAAGAGAAAACTGTTCTAGACTAATTCAGCCTCATTTTGCATACTAAGTTAACTGTTCAAAATCTAATTTATATTCACCAAAAATAAGACACGAAGGGCCATTAGGCAAGGTAAGTCAGGCTCGCCGAGTGGTTTGGTAAACCGTTCTCTATTCTTTCTATCACCTTTTGCATGGGCTCTCAGTATCCTGAAGTCCTATAACTTTGGGCGATCACTCTTAGCATCTCAAAACTGCTCGGTGATTCATCGACTGCCCCTTTTCTGTCGCCGACTTGGTTTCTTCCCTCAGGGCTGGCACACTAGAACTTTAGGCAGTCAAAATAGCCACTCGACGATTCGTCAAGTGCTCTTGGCGAACATCAGGATCGCCTTTCTTCACTTCTTCAGTTTGTTTTATTTCTTTTTGCCTGTTAGTGTCCTTGCTTTGCTCCTCAATTCATATACCTGGAAATCAAGGCTTTAACATCAGTTTATGGCACAAATTAAGCATTTGAGGACACCAAATCTATATAAACAAAGCCCCAAATGAGTTGAAATCTCGGACTCATCAACACCCCAACTTAAACTTTTATTTGTCCTCAAGTAAAACTCAAGATCAGCAGTTCAAAAAGGATGTGTCAAATAGTGCTACATAAGATTCAACATGAGTGCACACAACAAGGCTCAACTTACTCATGCAATGATCAATTGTACACTCAAAGATTCAAATTATGACTCACATTTATCAAAGATGCTCAAGTTCGCAATACTTGCTTTAAATGCAAGTTCAGTTCAAGAAAGGTACTTGAATGCCCTCACAACAAAGATGATTCCATATTCACACATAATGTTTCAACACTTTAGTGTTCCGGAATCACATACGACTTTCACACTCACAAAGATGAACACATGCATGTCTTCACCCATAGGTTTACCCTTATTTTCCAATCAACATTCGTTTCAACTCACTCAAGATCACAAAGGTCTTTTCAAGGCTTGTAACGGGGATGAGTGTAAAGGTATGGTTATTTAGGATTACTGGCTTCTACCTTCATAAAGTGTGGTCTGAACATCACTTTTCCTCCTTTTGTTTAACATTTAAATCATTCTCTTAATCCACCCCATTATTCAACTTCACATGAACTACCGAATACCCTATTTCTTTTGCAACTTCAACTACTTTATTTCACAACTTTTTCATTCATTTTCTTTGCTTTCTTCTTTTCCTATTTTTTTACATGGAGGGGTTTCATCTTTTTCATGCATGTGTTCATCTTTATGAGTGTGAAAGTCGTATGTGATTCCGAAACTCTAAAGTGTTGAAACATTGTGTGTGAATATGGAATCATCTTTGTTGTGAGGGCATTTGAGCACCTTTGTTGAGCTTGAACTTGCATTTGAAGTAAGTATTGTGAACTTGAGCATCTTTGATAATGGTGAGTCACAATTTGAATCTTTGAGTGCACAATGATCATTGCATGAGTAAGTTGAGTCTTGTTGTGTGCATTCATGTTGAGTCTTATGAAGCACTGTTTGAGACATCCTTTTTGAACTGTTGAACTTGAGTTTTACTCGAAGACAAGAAAAAATTTAAGTTAGGGGTGTTGATAAGTCCTGGATTTGGACTCATTTACGGCTTTGTTTATATAAATTTAGTGTCTTCAAATGCTTAATTTGTGCCAATATCTGATGTTAAATCCTTGATTTTCAGGTATATGGATAGAAGAACAAAGCAAGGACACTAACAGTAAAAAGGGAACAAAACAAGCTAAAGAAATGAAGAAGGGCGAGCATGAGGCTGGCCAAGAGCACTCGGCGTGTCACCGAGTGGCTCATCTGACTACCTAAAGTTCCATTGTGCCAAGCCCTGAAGGAAAGAACCAAGTCGGCGCATCGCCGAGTAGTTCCACGAAGCCTAGATAGATCGCCCAAAGTTAAAGACCTTAAGGATGCTGAATGTCAAGGTGAAAAGGCGATGGAAGAGATCAAAAGGTGGCTCACCTAGTGGTTCGGCGAGCCCGACTTACTCCACCGAGTGGCCCTTCGTGGCTTATTTTTGGTGACTTTAAATAAGATTTTGAACATTAATTTAGTATCGATTTTTAGAGAAAAAAACACTTTTAGCCTAGAACAGTTTTTCTCTCAAGTTTTTATTAGTTTTTGAAGAACCTTACTAATTCAATTTGGAGATTTGGAAGTGGATTTCAGATTTTCTTCAAATTGAGCATTGTAATGACTAAATCTCTCGTACACAGTTGATGGCTAATCAATTCGGTAAGGGGTTTTTACCTTTTTATGATGTTTGGCAAAAACCCCAATTCTTGAGGTGTGATCATGTGATTATGGGTTGAATTTGTTTATGGATATTGTTAATTACTAGTTTAAATGCTAAATTACAGTGAGTTTAATCATTAATTGATGTTTAATTTATGAATTGTAGTTGCAAATGCACTTTTACTTTTGTGTTCTTGGCTTGCTCGAGAGAGGTTTTAGAACTAAGATTATTGATTAATGATTTGTGGGTATTGGATTGAGTTGGGTTTAGCTCGAGAGAGTGAATCTTAACCCAATCCTACCCATCTAGCTTGAAAGAGTGGATGTATTAAGGAGTGGGTTGTTCTTCATTGTCGTGCTTGTTAATGTTCGAAAGAAATCACCCGATTCGAGGTAGTTGTTCGAGCCTACTCACTAATTATCAGTTGTTTACTAGTAGTTTCAATTACCCATATATAATATTTGCCTATAGTCAATCACATCCCAAGAATCTGTCTCTTTATTGTTATTTAGAATTGTTTGTGACTACTATGTAGTTGATAATTGCAAACCAAAACCCCCCTTCTGATATTCGTGTCACCCTTTAATTTGATATGTCTTTTTCCGATAATGTTTATTCCTATGGCTGATTAGACCACATTCATACTTCTTGATTTAATTTAAAACATGTACCGCTCCCTGTGGGATCTGACCCCAACTTATTTAGTTGGGTTTTATATTGATTTACTATCTTTGACACTTAAAATTGGAAGAAGTGTTTTTGAAATGTTATTAATCAGTACTCGACCTCTATACGCCAGATGTCGGTGGAAGATGTGGGTGTAACCTCAACATCCCTCTTCTCATCACGAGGAACTCCAGCCCGACGACATAACTCTGTAATGAGTACTGGAAATGGAAGGGACGTCTAGCGCTGTTTGGCCGTCATGGCCATCTCTTGCTCTATAATCAATCCCAAGTTCAGCCTCTTCCTAGCTATGATAGATCTGAGACAGACCGCCTTTGGGTGGCGGAGAATGGACTCGTTCTGTGACGGCACGATCGAACTCCTAATTAACCCAAACCAGTAATGAGCTTCTATGTTTAGGTCTTTCTTCTAGATAGGTACTCCGGCCTCAATCCACCTTGGGGTGGTTTCATAAATAAGGGGAGCTAGCCATCCATTTAGGTCATCCAGAGCATGTGCAGTGATCATGCTCTGGTACTCGTGCTCAAAGTCTGCAGCCCTCTCAAGTGCATTGTTGATGTCATCGCTACTACATCTCACTGTCCTCCATCGGACCATCACATACTTCATCGGTTTGAAGGCACTGGCCTTCTTCTTCCCCTGGGGTACCAAATCACCATAGGCAGTATAGAATTCTCGGACCTAGGTGGGAATGTAGGGGCCACGGGGACTGATAAAGATCTCGAACTTGTGGAACCGGAAAGTGTCCCACACAACTGGGTATCTTTCCACGATATAATCCATGGACAATCGCTTCTCTTCTAGGATGATCCTCAATCCATCGGCCTTTAACCAGTTGAGTAACCAGGGAGGAGGACCCTGAACTAGTGGTCTTGGAACCACCATTTGTGCTGGAGTTGGCACTGAGTCTGAAGTAGGAGGGGTTGGTTCCGGAATCCTAGACGGATCATTACGAGCTTTTGCACGAATCTCTGCTCGTCGGGATTTTAGTAACTAATCATCCTCATCCTCAGAGAATGAAGCGTGAGAATCAAATGATTCTCCCTCACTGCCGGAGTTATGCTCTGGTGTCTGAGCTACAGGGGCCTTGCCCTTGCCCTTGCCCTTGCCTCCCCTCGGAGATAACATTTTGCACTTTTCTTTGGAAGTAACTGCTCCCTCATTGATCACAATTCCTCGTGCCCTTTTTCGGGGCGGCATGCAGCTATTGTACAAATTTATTCTAGCCATATCTGCAAATCACATAGAAACGTGTTGGAAATGGTTCAAGAAATGTTGCAGAACTCAATTCCCGTCGAAAGTTACAGAATCAACTTAGCCAAAAAATGAAATTAAGGGCTATCAAAGGGGGACTTTGGCGAATCACTGAACCACTCAATGAGCTCGCCAAACAGCCCAACGTGCCAGTTTTCAACCCCATTTCCCAAAATCAAGCCCACAGCCCCCAAATTCAAAATAAAACACACACATTATTCAATTAGCACTAGACCCATATGATCCATGCCCTCAGGGTACTCGAACTTCCCCCGATTTGGCCAAAATTTGTCATTTGACGACTTTTGCCCTTAAAAATGACATCAAACGCTCCATCATTAGGCAAATTACGTCATTTGGCACAACTCGAGGTTAAGTTGCAAACCAACACAATACGCACAGTTTAAACAATTACCCAACATCAAACACAACACATTTAACTATTTCATTCGAGTTCAACCACAAAATTAAAGTGTGGGATTCGAAAAACCAACCTTAATGCCGAATTTCCAAATTTGAATAGCTAGGCGGCAAAGATTTCTAATTTCGAGCACGAGATCACACAAAAATGCGAGTAAAGTATTAAAATATGGAGGATTAACTAATGAGAGAGTACGAGAGTTGAAAATAAGAGAATATGAAGGATTTTGAAATTTTAAACTGTTTGGCCTTTAAAATGTTGGGGGATAAAAGATAGAGGATAAGACTTCTAACGATCCTTTTAAGATACATAGATTATCCTAAATGCCCATAGCTACAGGAGCTAATAGAAAGAGAGGGATAACTTTTCAGTTCGCGGCACCATCGGCGAAATAAGTCTTGCTCGCTGACCTACTCGGCGATGCGCCAAGTGGTTCTTTACCTTGCCGAATTTTACAGGACCTCTAGGAATTTTAGGGGTTCAAACGGCGGACAAAAGCGGGCTCACCAACCTGTTCAGCGAGTCACCGATTAAGCAATTTGCCCGCCAAGTTTTACAGACTTCCACTTTAGGCTTGGTGGATCCAACGGTGGTCCAATTCGGGATCGCCGGCCTGTTCGGCGTGTCGCCGACTGGACTTTTGGATCGCCAAACTGCCCATTTTCCAACACTTTTCACCTGCATAATCAACACCCATTATTCAAAATCAAAACTAAAGCATTAAAAACATGGGTTGCCTCCCAAGAAGCGCCTTAGTTAATGTCGTGGCACGACGAAAGTATCCAAAATCAAGCTTCATTTTTGGGGTTTGACATTGTGTCACTAGGCAACCCCCATTGTTCTCTTGGATTCAAGTGCGAAGAAATTTGACCCATTTAGGTCTCCAACTGCTTAATAGAGACTGAGTGAGAGGTCACCGTCTGATTGAGAGTTGCGACATCCTCTTTCATCTCTTTCAACACTTTGTCTGCCCTTCAACTTTGTTCAGAATGCGTGATAGCATATGTTTTGTCCGGCCACCTTCAGATTCCTTGGGCTTTTGACGCTCATGGGGAGGAACATACCTATCCTTCTCCCCTTCTCTTTTCCTCCATGTGGCGTTACGATCACGCCATTCTCTATCACGGTCTCTCAAGCCCACGTCTCTATTCCAACCTTGATTTCCACCCGATCTTAGGTAGTTTGCGCGATAACCTCCTCCTTGATTGGATAGGAAGTTCACTTCCTCATTGTGCATCGCTTCAAATTTTTCTTCATCGGGGTTTACTCCACCAACACCCACATCATTAACACTCTTTGCACCAATACCCATGAGATTCTTAGCCAAGATATCTAGTTGGGTCATCATTTTGGACATGTTTTGGTCTCTCTTTTGATCTTTCTCGATCTGCTCTTTTGTCATTTTATAAGTGAGAGGAGAGACTTGGTCTTCATGAGTGTACCATGCCCTATTGATCTTGGTCATGCAATCAAAGAGTTGGGACGTCACTGCATATGGTTGTTGCATTACACCACTTAATGATAGTTGATCAGCCACTCATTTGTTTACCGAATCAAGGCTCCTATAGAAATGTTGCAGAAACACGTTATCTAGAAGTCTATAAGTTGGGCACTGAAGCACCAGCTTCTTAAACCTCAGCCATGTCTCATGGATTGGCTCACCTTCCAAGCCCTTGAAATGTTGTGGTCAGCTCTTCCCAAGATGTGATAGAGTCCCTTGGTAACTCAGTCAACCATTTAGTATCTTCACCCATCAAAGATAATGGAAACTACCTGAGACGGACCAATTCTTGCGATATCTTCTTAAATGAGAACGGTCCACAGACATCCACAAAATTGTTGATATGCTCATGGGGATCCTCATGAGCCACCCCCCCCCCCAAATAATCCTTTCAATTGTAGGAGCTGAAGCATTATGCTTGTGATGTGAAAAACAATGTTTCCTTCAGCCGGGGGTAAATGAATGGCCCCAACACCACCCATTTGGATTGGGTCATTGACGTTTGGGTCATTTACTTCATTGAGGTTTCCAACATCATCTTGGTGGCCAACTTGGCTACCATTACTTCCGTTAACGCTCATCTCCTCTTCTGTTTAACCCAAGAAACACAAAACCAAACACTAAAATAAGTAGATTCAACTATAACTACAAAGATCACAATTCAACTTCACTAAAAGAATTTTAAACAACACCACTCCCCGGCAGCGGCGCCATTTTGATGAATTAACGTTTATCAAATACACTTCATCCAACTCTAAGTGCAAACGATCGTTAAGCAATACATAAACCAACAATTGAGTTCCCACAGGGAGCGGTAAGTGTTCAAATTCAATCAAGAAGTACGAATGTGATCTTACTAGATATAGGAATAGAAATTATCGAAAAAAAGGGATGAAACAAATAAAAAGGGGTGACACGAATGTCAGATGGGGGGGTTTTGGTTTGCAATTATCAACTACAACATAGTCACAAACAATTTGAAATAACAACAAGGAGAGGAATTCCCGGAATGTGATCGATTATAGGCAAATTTCGATATATGGGTAATTGAAACTACTAGTAAATAGCTAAAAGTCAGTGGGTAGGCTAGACTATAAGGGAGATAGCTTTCTCTCGAACAACTATCATGAATCATGTGATTTCTTTCGAACATCAACAAGCATAGCAATGAATAACAGCCCACACCTTAATTCATCCACTCTCTCGAGCTAGATGGGTAGGATTGGGTTTAGGGTTCACTCTCTCGAGCTGAACCCAGCTCAACCCAATACCCACAAATCATTAATCAATAATCTTAGTTCTTAAACCTCTCTCTTGAGCAAGCTAAGAACACAAGGTTAGAAGTACATTTGCAACTACAATTCATAAGTTAAACCACAACTAATGATTAAACCACTTCAATATAGCATTTAAACTAGTAATTAACAATACCCATAAACTAATTCAACCCATAATCACATGATCACATCATAAGAATTAGGGTTTTAGCCAAACATCATAAAAGAGTAAAACCGGTTACCAAATCGATTAGCCATCAACTGGGTAAGAGTAATTAAGCCTTTACAATGCTTCAATTTGCAGAAAATTTGAAACCCACTTGCCAAATCTCCAAATTGAGTCTCGAAAAGCCTTCAAGTCTACTAAGAAACTATCAAAAACTCAAGAGAAAATTGTTCTAGACTAATTCAGCCTCATTTTGCATACTAAGTTAACTGTTCAAAATTTAATTTATAGTCGCCAAAAATAAGCCATGAAGGTCCATTAGGGGAGGTAAGTCGGGAACGTCGAGTGGTTCGGTGAACCTCTCTCTATTCTTTCTATCGCCTTTCTGCATTGGCTCTCAGCATCCTCAAGTCCTGTAACTTTGGGCGATCACTCTTGGCATCGCGGAACTGCTCGGTGATTCGCCGACTGCCCTTTTTCTGTCGCCGACTTGGTTTCTTCCCTCAGAGTTGGCACACTGGAACTTTAGGTGGTCAAAATAGTCACTTGGCGATCATCAGGCTCGCCTTTCTTCACTTCTTCAGTTTGTTTTGTTACTTTTTGCCTGTTAGTGTCCTTGCTTTGCTCCTCAATTCATATACCTGGAAATCAAGGCATTAACATCAGTTTGTGGCACAAATTAAGCATTTGAGGACACTAAATCTATATAAACAAATCCCCAAATGAGTCCAAATCTCAGACTCATCAATAGATCCTAAGAATATGGATGCGGTTAAGAGTTGGCCTAGACCTCTATCCTCTTTATATATTAGAAGTTTCTTGGGTTTGGCTGGTAATTATAGAAGGTTTGTGGAAGGGTTTTCTTCGATTGACTCTCCATTGATGACATTGACCCAAAAGAAAGTTAAGTTCTTATGGTCGAAAGCGTGTGACAAGAGTTTCCAAGCATTGAAAGATAGACTTACCTCCACTCTGGTATTTACTTTATTGAAAAGGTCGATGGGTTTTTTGTTTATTATGATGCTTTCAGGATTGGACTAGGGTATTTTCTTATGCAAAATAGGAAGGTAATTGCCTTTACTTCAAGGCAACTTAAGATTCATGAAAAGAACAATCCTACTCATTATTTGGAACTAGCAGAGGTTGTGTTTGCCTTAAAAATATTGAGGCATTACTTATATGGAGTCCATCTTGATGTCTTTACTAACTACAAGAGTTTGCAAATATGTGTTCAAGCAAAAAGATCTAGATCTTCGCGAAAGAAGATGGCTTGAGTTTCTAAAGGATTACGACATGAGTGTTCTCTATCACCCCGGTAAGGCAAAAGTAATGGCAGATATCTTAGTCGAATATCAATAGGTAGTGTTTCTCATGTTGAGGATGATAAGAATGATTTGGTTCATGATATTCATAGATTAGCCCAATTGGTTGTTCGGTTGGTTGATTCCACCAAAGGTTGTGTTATGGTTCATGATAATTCAGAATCGTCTTTTGTGTCAAATGTGAAAGCAAAGCAAGGTCTTGACCCGATCTTGATTGAAATAAAGGAAGAGGCTCTTAAAAAGTCTGTTGAGGCTTTCTCCCAAGGGGGATATGGTTTGCTTTGATATCAGGGTCATTTGTGTGTTCCCAATGTTGATGAATTGAAAGAGAAAATCTTAAATCTTATCTAAAGCCCATAGTTCTCGATACTCCATTCACCCAAGAGTCACCAAGATGTACCGTGACTTGCGTTAGGTTTATTGGTGGAATTTGATGAAAAAAGATATTGCAGAATTTGTGGCCAAGTGTCCTAATTATCAACAAGTGAAAGTTTAGCACCAAACCTCGGGTGGTTTGTATAGTGATATTAGTATTCCTACTTGGAAGTGGGAAGATTTGAATATAGACTTCATTTTTTGTTCACCCAGCACCCGGAGACAACATGACTCGATTTGGGTTATTGTAGATCGTATGACAAAATCAGCTCATTTCTATCTCGTCAAGGTTTCTTATTCGGTGGAGGACTATGCGAAGTTGTATTTAAAGGAAATGGTTAGGTTGCATGGAGTGCCTCTATCTATTATCTCTTATCGTGGTACCCAATTCACTTCTGAATTTTAGAAGTCTTTCCAAAAGGGCCTTGGTACTCGTGTTATGCTTAGAATGACCTTTCATCCTCAAACCGATGGGCAAGCGGAGTGTACTATCCATACTTTGGAAGATATGTTAAGAGTTTGTGTGATTCACTTCCATGGTAATTAGGATGATCATTTGGCTTTAATTGAGTTTGCTTATAGTAATAGCTATCATTCAAGTATTGGTATGGCTCCGTTTGAGGCTCTTTATGGTAGGAGGTGTATCTCTCCTATAGGTTGGTTTGAAGTTGGTGAGATTGCTTTTTTAGGTCCCAAATTAGTCATGAGGCTATGGAAAAAATTTGGCTTTTTAGGTTCCAAAGTCAACAAAAGTCGTATGACGATGTTAGATGGAGAGATCTTGAATTTGATATAAACTATTGGGTCTACTTTAAAATTTCACCCATGAAGGGTGTGATAAGATTGGGAAGAAGGGGAAGCTTAGTCCCCGTTATGTGGGCCATATCATATTTTGAGGTGTATTGGTAAGGTCTCCTAAGAATGCAATTTTTCTATTGACTTAGCATCAGAACATCCGGTTTTCCATGTCTCTTTGTTGAAGAAAGGATTGGTGATCTAACATTTATTGTGCCATTGGAGAGTCTTGGTATAAAGGAAAGTCTTTCTTATGAAGAGGTTCCAGTTGAGATTTTGGACTGGCAAGTTAAGACGTTAAGAAATAAGGAAGCTGCATTCGTAAAAGTCTAATGGAGGAATCAACGAGTTGAGGGTGCTACTTGGGAGTTCCAGGCCAACATGATGTCCCGTTATCCCCATATCTTTCCCTTCGATCCTATTCTAGCTTGAGGTATTTAGCTCTTCGTGGTTCATCCCTTTTGGTTTCATGTGTCTTAGTTGTTCTCATGTTTCCTCATGCATGCACACTCGTGAAAACTTGATTTTTTAGAAAATGAAGTAACTTGATTGATTTCTTCATGATTATATCCATTTGAGTGTTTTTGAAATGATGTTTTGAATATGTCCTAGTTTGGAGTTGATGTTCCTCCTTAATTATGTGTTGTTGATGAAGTTGCTTTCTTGTTGGGCTGTTAGATCTACTTCCCTACTCTCCTTGTATTGCCTTGTGTCCTATTCATGGATGAATGTTTCCAAGGGAGAGATATCATAACACCTCAGAATTAGGAAAAAGAAGAATAGAAATTTTAGGACTGAAGTCTAGTTTTATGGGTCTCATCTATGGACCGTAGAAGCTTCTAAGGACAGTAGATGGAAATCATAGGCTATGGGAAAATACTTTTTTTCAAAACAAGTTAGTACCCTTTTTACAATTCACCAGGATGGACCGTCAAACCATGTACGAGTCGAAGATAGGTCTCGTAGGTGAGTCTCAGATTTAGTGAAATTTTAAGGGTCAAAGTTTATTTCTACGGTTGATTTCTATGGACCGTAGAAAGACCTACGAACCGTAGAAATGTTCCATGAAAAGATAGGTGAACAGATGGTCCCAGTACTTGGTCTATGGTTGATCAGTACGGATCGTAGAAAGATTTACCATCCATAGGTCAGAACTGTAGGTCGAGTGGGCAGTTATTTTTAAAGGACTTTTGGATCTTTTTCCTAATTATTTTAAATAAAAACTATGTCATTTTACCTTCTACCCTAAGCCAGATATAAAATTTTAAGCCCCCAATTTTATCATTTTCTATTCATTCGCCTAAATTCTCAAAATTCTCTCAAGGTTAAGGAAGAAAAAGAGCTAGGGTTCTATTCAAATCCTCAATTCTCCATCATTTTTAGGCTTAAACGATCAAGGTATGTGTGTATTTAACCATGTTGTCCTTTCTTCCATTGGTTTCCCAAGGTTCAAGTTAGGTTTCAATTCAATCTCATGGGTTTCATTCAATTATGATTTATTGTTGATCGATTAAGTCTACTAATACATGATTCCATGTAAGTTCATGATGTTTAGTTGAAATTATGATGACCTATGAATGATCCATGATTTTTTATTAAGAACCCTTGATGTATATTATGACCTATGAATTATGAAATTTTAAAGATATGCATGTTTTTATGAAGTAATTATAAATGATTTAAGGATGCTTTGAAAGGAAAGTATCAATGCTATTGTGAAATAACTTCTCACTTACTATGATGATCATGGCTGTGAAAGGTATTTCTCATAAAAAAAATCACATTGGTGAAAGGTTTTCTCATCCATGTGGAATTATTTTTAAGGAGCTATTCTATATTTTGATCTTGAAATATGTGAATTGGTATTGATCATTACCTTTCCTATGTTAAATTGATTATTGACTTTCATCTATTTTGTTGGGATTTAGACTTAGCACCGAGAGGGCCTTGAGGTGGAGGCTCAAACAGGGTAGTCTCTAATAACAACCTTTAGTTCAAAACTATGTGCCCCGTAGAATGTCTTAAATGACTTAGCTAGTGGATTCACTTTAGCAAATGATGATATGTATGGATTCTACCTTGGCAAGTAGATTCCCTTTATTTTGGTATGAGGGACATACCAAATTCCATGATATAGCACTCATGGTCTTATTGTCGGTTAAAGCTAAAATCCCACAAAACGATTATGTTTTCTTCAAGCTTTTCTTATGTCCTTTATTTCAAATGCATTGACTATATCCTATGAATTTCATGTTTTACTTCCTTATGCTTAAAATGTACAAATATTGATCATGTTTGCATGCTTTAAACCATTTATACTATCATGTTCGTGTTGATTCTTATTGCCTCATACTTAGTACATTTCATGTACTAATGCATACTTGTGCATACGTTATCTCATGAATGTAAGATCCGACGTTCCTACCTTGCACACTCGTGGCTAGACATCTATTAGGTGCTTCAAGTGATTGGTGAGTCCTCATGTTCCGAGGACCGAGACACTCTATAGCTTTATGCATTTAATTTCAAACTTTGTATGTGATGTATTAGTTACGTCACAATAACTTTCCTTATAATGTATTAGATGACTTTGAGACTTATGTTAGACTTCCGCTTTTGTAAAAATCTTTGAAATGTAAAATGCTATTTTTTTTAACTCTTTATTTCTATTATCTTGTATAATGTATGCTAAGTGACTTGTGTACGGTCTCTCGGGATCCTATATGCCATGTCACATTTAAGATGTACTTTGGGTCGTGACAGATAGTCATTTAGTTTGTAATATTACAGTGCTAATTTTTATTATTAATCCAAATATCATACACAACAGAAATTCTAAAAGGAATTGATACTAAAATCATCACAACATCCAACTATCAATAGACGCGTTAATTTGACATTTGAGATACTTGCATGCATAAAAAAAAGGTTGAACCCATTGGTAGCCTCCTAAAGTTGGCACCAACTTTCACTTAGACATCTTAATTAAGCTTTGTTAATTTTAGACACCTCATGTCATGGTCCACTGTGTCATTTTGACACTTTTTTAATAATCAGTCAAATATATAGTGTGTGTAATACACTCGCTGATGATGTATCAAAATGACGAATTAAATAAAGATACGTGGCATATATATAAAAATAATTCTCAAATAATTATTTTTTAGTACAAAAAGAAGAAGTGACCAATGAGTGAATGACATGTGGAATTTTTGCCCAAAAATTTTTAAAAATAAAATAACCCAACCCCACCCACATCATCTTCTCCACCCCACCAACCCCAACCCTTGCGTTTTCTCCACTCTTCCCCCGCCCACCCATCGTCTTCTCCACTTCTACCCAACCCCAACCCCTTCCCCACCCACATCATCTTCTCGAATAGTATAACAAATCCACACATACTACTACTCAAATCTAAGTTGAGATTATTCGTGAATTCATGACTTTCCATTTTTCTTCTTCTTTATGATAGCAAGGGCCTTCATACTGTCTTCTTTTAATTTTTATTATACCATTATATTATAAGGGCATCTCCAACCCAAACACCAAATTTTATATCAAATTTGGTGACAATACTATTTTAGTATAAATCAACTCCAACCCACTGCACCAAATTTTACATCAAAAAGGAATATTTTTATCTCTTCATTATTATATTATTATTTATTATTTCATTTATATTTTCTTATTTAACAAAACAATTTCTTTCTAAAACATTTATATGTTTGCATTTTTAATTTTTTGTGAAGGTTAATTGTAGTTATATCCAATTATAATTTATAATAGAATTGACATAAATTTAATTTTTTAAAAAGTCATATATAGAAAAATTAATTTATAAGAAAAACTAACTTTTATATCTAAAATTAATATTATAAAAATATTACATAAAAAATAATTAAATAGACAAGAGATTTAATTAAACATACCATTTATATAATGTTTAATTAAAAGTTTTGTATAATGAAATAATATTAAAATATTCAATAAGTCTAATGGGTTCAAATTCTTTTTTTTTTGTCTGTAGCATCATCAAATTTATTTCTCCATAAAAGGAGTTTAAGTTTTGGGAGATGATGGCTGAAAAATGAGAAAAAAGATGGAAAAAAATAAAATAAAAATGATTACATAAGTCTTTCATGCGTTGGTAATGAGTGTATTACTCATTATGACATGTCAGCAAAAAGTGTCAAAATGACATAGTGAAATATGACATGAGGTGTCCAAAATGAACAAAACTTAGTTAAGATGTCTAAGTGAAATTGGTGCCAACTTAAGTGGACCACCAATGAATTTTGCCTATAAAAAAAAAAGGGGGGGGGGGGGGGGGGGGGAAAAAAATAGTCTGCTTTTCTCTGCGAGTCGTGATTGCCATAAAATGCCCATCATTTTCAAATTAATACCTCAAGAAAAAGATAATTGAGGTGCAAATCGTAAAATCAAACAAACTCATCTAAAAAATGATGTTGCTAAACCCAAAGCAAGAAAGTAACCGGATGGACATATAAATTAGTTCATCAACTAAATTAGTCTAGCAACCATCTGTACATTATATTTTAGCAAAGACGGTAATAGAAAAATATGAGCTAAGTAGAGCAAAGGAAATAACATAGATTCATTATGCATAATCAATCTTACGGAGAAAATTATGCATTCTTCAGTCAAAATAGATGAGAGAAGTGTCCTCTTTCGGTCTATATGTTTTTAGGAGAATTTTTAAAAGAGACAAGTAATTACAGCTTCTAGATATCTGATAAAAGTACATTTTCCTATTATTTTTTTTGTTTTTTTCTTTTTTCATTTTTCATTTTTCATTTTCGGCCTAACCGATTTTTGGCCTGAAATTTAATATTTGGGATTATCTTCAACAATTCATTTACATGTAAAGTGGTTGTTTGAGCATGTTTTAATGTGAATTTTTTTTTAAAAGCTTTATTTTTTAAAATTAAAATATATTAAAAATTAGAGTTGTATTTAGCGATTAATAACAAATTAGAATTATTTTTTTGACAGTTTTTGAGTATTTTAAAGTGGAAACAAAACTAAAATATACTTTTGTTATTTTTTTCAATTTCTTGAAAATTATGAAAATTTTATGTCCAAAGGTATTTTTCAGAGAAAAACTACAAATAAAAAAGTTTTAAAACATGGCCAAACGACCATAATACTTTAATAACCCCTATACATTTTAAGTACGACAATATATGCAAAAAATTAATATTGTTTTTTAAAAAAAAGGGATGTGAAGTCTCGATATACAGTAAAACCTCACTAAATTAATATAAGTGGGATCATAAAATATTATATTTTATAGAGATATTATTTAATCAATAAAAATTAATATTAATGAATTTAAAGAGTGTTTAGACACTGCAAAATTAATTTGAGGATGAAATCTCAGAGAATTTAAATGACTTCACTTGTGAAAACATCATTCATGAACTTAAGATCATGATTAATGATCTCGATTACCGCAATAAAATGGACGTTAATAATCTATTGGATGGGTAAAAATGATATATGTTCATAGGTCTAGAGCTTAGGAAATTGTGGATACCAATGAAAAAATAATGTTGATGACAAAGGAGAAGATGATACAATACATTTGGAACAAGTTACGGCCAAAAAATACTTATTACATTTAGAATTGTTCACAATTTTATGGTGCAGTTCAAAAAAGACAACACCGAAACTTTTGGATGCAATAAGAAAAGTTGGAGATGAACTTCAACAAGATTTAAATTTTAGCAAAAAAAAATAGAGCACAATAGATTTACGTTTCACTAAATTGTCTTAGATATATTTGTATTTTTAACGAATTATTAATTTATATATATAGGGGTCTTCAAAAAATATATTATCTTTACTGAAATGAGTGATTTTTTGTATTGGCCCAAGTCAGGACCGAAAAAAATTATTATTTTAAAGAGGTTATTAATTAATCGATTATTAATTTAGTGAGGTTTTACGGTATATTATTATGGTTCTATACGTTTACAAATTAAATTAGTTGAAACAAAATTCTACAATACTCAAATTTTGCATGAACGTGATAAAATATTTTTCGCTATTACATTTCCTTTCAACTAGGGCATCTCCAACCCTACACTCTATTTTACCCTCTAAATATAGAGTTCTCTATTTTTTCAGACAACCAACTCCAACCTAATTCTATATTTTACTCTCTAAAAAAGAATTTTTTTCTCTCTTCTCATTATTAAATTATAATTTCTATTTTATTCTTATTTTCTTATTTCATAATATAAATCCTTTAATTCTTTTTCCCAATAATTACCTTATATTATTTTCATATGATATAAAATTTAATTTTTTCAATTTTTTATTTAATATAAAATTATATTTTATTATAAATTTTAAAATAACATAAATTGCAAGAAAATATTATATAATATACAAATTAATGGAAAATTTTAAATAAAAGTGAAAACAATTATATAAACATTACGTAAACACTCAATTTTTGAAATTATTACGTTGTTCCCATAAATGCTCTATTAATGCATTACGGAGTTCAAAATGAGCATTTTTGTCCTTAATTTTTTTATGTCTAGCTAAAAATTATTCAAATCGGGGATTTTCATCTACCGTCATTTTTGTCGTTGGAGTTGGAGCCTCTACGGCATCTTGAATTGGTGCATTAAGATCACGTTCATCCTCAATTATCATGTTATGCAGTATAATACATGTAGTCATTATATCATGTAGCACTTCCTTTCTCCAAAAACATGACGGTCTTGCAATAATTGCAAAACGTGATTGCAAAACTCCGAATGCACGTTCAACATCTTTTTGGCATGATTCTTGTTTCAGCACGAATTAATTATTATATTATGTATTGTATTTTATCTTGTATTTAAATTATTATGTTATGTATTGTATTGTTATCTTGTACTTAAATTATCATATTATGTATTGTATTTTAAAATTAAATTTTTCATCTTATCATTTTAATTTTGTGTATTCTTTATAGTGAAAATTAATAATAAAATCAAATTAGAAAAATTAGAAAAAATTAAAATAGTATTAATTGAGGATGAAAGTAGTATATATTAAATAATATATTTCTTAAAATATTATATTACATTTAAAAAGAATTATGAATATTAGATATTTAATTAATGACATTATATGTTAATTAGAAAGTAATAGAAATAATAATAAAATATTCAAAAATTGAAATAGAGAGTCTGAATAGTAGTTCTCCAAAACTACTATTCACTTCTCTAAATATTACGAATAGAGAGTGATATGAAGGTGGGTTGGAGTGCCAATTCTCTATTTTACCGTCACGATCCAAATTCATAAATCGTGATGGCACCTATATTTCCCACCGATAGGTAAGTCAACCCAATAATTTTACCAATCAAACTAAGTACTGATGTCAAAAGGGTAAACAACGAGTAGAATATCTCCAACATCAAGTCCTTCATAAATACAAAACGCGGAAAGCTAAAATACCACCCAAGAATTAATGTCATAAGTACAAGAGCTTCTAAATATGGTGCAAGTCTGAAACTAAAAATGACAAATCCAAACATAAGGGATATCATGTCTAAATACTAAAATAACATAATAAATAAAAGATAGAGGGAGGTGTGGGCCACAGAACAACCGCTCCACGAGATGTGCTCGTACTCGGAATCGAATTTGCACCACAAAAGAGTGCAACAAGTTTAGTATGAGTACGAAACCACGTGTACCCAGTATATCTGATAGATCGACAACGAAGAAGTAGCGACCGGAGTTTATATAAGAAAATAAGTTCTTTACTTATACAAGTCTATATTACATTTACCAATCAAGTTTCATCAAATAGAGGTAATCAAATATCAAGTTCTTTCCAAACACCAACAAAACACATAATCATCAAGAATGAAGGATGTCATGAGATGCAATGCAACGTGACACCATGAAATGATATGCCTCAGAATACCAAGTACTCTCTCAACCGTATATACATGTTACTCCTCGAAAATACATCGAGAGTTCATGACCCATGGGGTACTCGCGAGGTCCATATACCGACACTAACGATCTCCACATGTCTGTGCTGACGATCTCAACACACTATTATAAAATCAACGGAAAAGGGCCTAAAATACCCTCGAAGTATTGGAAATGGTACACAATTACCCCCCATCCACCTATTGGCCCCCAAATACCCTTCCCATCCACCTTTGGGTCCAAATTTACCCCCTTCATAACAGATTACAATTTAAAATAATTAAATAATACTTTTAATTACGTGGCACTCAACCATTGGTTGTAATTTAACTCACCCATTACCCACCCATTTTAACTTAACCCGCCCCAAATGTTATTAAACCCGCCCCAACTGACCCAATACAAAAAAAACCCATCCAATTAAGAGAACCCTAAAACCCAAATAAACGTAACACTACACTTCTTCCAATTTATTTCACTATCTACAGAGGGTTTAGTAGCTTCCATCCTGATAACTACACTCATCAGTGAAGATCTCAAATTGCAAGGGTATTTTCGTTCACAATCTCGACTTCAACTCAAGTAAGAACTTTTGTACACTTCGGAATTTCAGTTAGGGTTTAGGTTTTTATTAATTTTACTTGTTTTGAGAATCGATTTCTATTAATGTTAATGTTCCATGTTTTCTATGCTTTTTTGACAATTATTATGGTGATACAACAGTTTGTTTTGTGTTGTGTATTTATGTTAGTGTACTGTGTTACTATATTGATTTCGGTAGGATTTTTATATTGTTGTCTCAAGTTTGTTCTTTTCTGTCTTTATTCGTTGTCTCTCTCTTTATTTTATAATTATTTTTTATTTGTGTATTTGTTAGTTTGATTTGCCTTTATTGTTGTTAGGTATGAAATATTTTATTGAATGGTCCATTTTTTGGATTCTAGGTATTGTATTATATGTTTTTGTGTATGTAAAGTTTTACTTTGACGAATGTGGTCCCTATTCCTTTACTCTTGGTAGATTCCTCTGTTTTTTTTAAATATTTTGTTGTTGTCTAATAGCCCTTTTCTCTTTCTTTTTGTCTATAATGTCCTTTTCTTGAAGAATGGTCGACAAGGTGGACCTATTATTCTATTATGGGGGTAGGTGGGTACTGACACCTACTGTTATTTATATTAAAAAATTGACTCATGTTTGGAAGGAGTATGATCCAGATTTATTGTCATATATAGACATATGTGAAGAGTTTCATGAAAAGTTAGGTTTTAGTAAGGTCCAACAACTTCTACTCAAAGGACCTTCTGGGAGATATTATTTAATTGAAGGGGATTCTGGCATAAGAACAATACAAACATCACTGTCTGTTAGGTCTGGTGTACTTGAATTGTTTGCTGTAGATGAGGGGGATGATGTTGTTCCAGCTATTGATATCATCCACAATAATGAACCTTACCTAGTCACAATAGATGCTGCTACAGAAGGTGAAACAAGTGAGGAAGAAAATGATGAAAATGAACCTTATCCCAGTGACTACAATAGTGAAGAATTGGAATCCTTAGGTTGGAAAAGAAAGAGAAGTTAATGATCAACTTGACAACTTTAAAGAGCTAGGAAAAAGGTATGAGCTTTAAGAACCTTGAAGAAGCTAAAAAGGGTTGTAAGTTACTACTCAATTGCTAGGAGTTGCCTTAGAGTTGATAAGAGTGACTCTGTTAGAGTTAGATATAAGTGTATTGTTGGTTGCCCTTTTGTGTGTCTGATTTTCTGAAGTTAAGAAAGGGCAAGGATTTGAAATTAAGACCTTGCAAACAAAACATACATGTCCAAAAGCATTCAAGAATAGAAGAGCTACTCAACATGCTCTAGCATACTACTTCAAGAAGAAGGTCCAAAATGAATACTCAAAGGACCTTCTGAGAGGTATTATTTGATTGAAGGGGATTCTGGCATAAGAACAATACAAACAGCACTGTCTGTTAGGTCTGGTGTACTTGAATTGTTTGTTGTAGATGAGGGGGATGATGTTGTTCCAGCTATTGATATCAGCCACAATAATGAACCTTACCTAGTCACAATAGATGCTGCTACTGAAGGTGAAACAAGTGAGGAAGAAAATGATGAAAATGAACCTTATCCCAGTGACTACAATAGTGAAGAATTGGAATCCTTTAGGTTGGAAAAGAAAAGAGAAGTTAATGATCAACTTGACAACTTTAAAGAG
>NW_006239011.1:1084414-1117739 GCF_000226075.1 Solanum tuberosum | reverse complement strand
TGGTCCTTCAAAATCAAAGAGAAAAAATGTTTCAAAGGACAAAGTTGATGCAATTCCAAAGAGGTCTAAAAACAGTGGAAAAGAAATAGTTGTTGCACCTTTAATTGCAACTGTTGATGAAGGTGAACTTGAAGATGGTATTGAATCTGAGGATGAGGATACAGTGTTTGCACCTAGGATGATATCTGAGGAAAAGACTAGACTACAAATGAAGAAGCTGCAACAACAACCAATTGGTTCAAGAAGGATTAGTTTCAGGGGTGATGAAAATGGTGCTTCTATTCCTACTAATCTGCCATACTCACCAAAAAAGCTAACTTGGAAAGGCAAAGCATGTGTGACCTCAAATCAGTTGACAAAAGACAAGGAGAAAAAAATTGGCAAGCTTAAGGCAAAGAGGGGAAAGCATTAGAAAGTAGTTGCTAAGTAGTGGTTTTAAGTTTTTGTTTAGTATGTAATGGCACATTGAAACTTCTTAGTTTGCTATTTTCTGATACTTAACCGTGTGTCACTGGCCATGTATGCTAATGACAAATTAGTCTGACAATGTTTTATGGGCTGAAAATGCTATGTGACCTGAAAAATTTATGAAATTGTTAAGTTCTGTTATCAGTTTTAATGTCTGAGATTGAAATGCTAGGTTGTTGGCAAATTGTTGAGTTCTGTTCTCAGTTTTTATGTCTGAGATAGCTAGGAATGCTAGGTTGTTGGCAAATTGCTGAGTTTTGTTCTCAGTTTTGATGTCTGAGATTGGAATGTTGAGTTCTGTTATGTTAATGTCTGAGATTGGTTTTTTTATGTAAGTTTGGCTTCTGAATGTTGTGACCATTCAGTAATATAGCGAGCCTTCTTCAGGTAGTTACCTTTCTTGTTGAAGTGTGTTTGTCTCCATCAGTCACATGGTACTATGTATAGTTTACATCTTATGTATTTCACTGAGTAGTTGCAATTTGCAAATTATTTGATTTAATCATATATTTACATTCTCATGGTACACATAACTAGAGACTTTTGATTGCAATGGGTCTGGTCTAAAGATCATCAGAGTTGGCAGTTAGCATGGTCTCGATCTACTGATAATTGTGACCGAATAAATTTCTGTGGTGCTTTTGGAATTTGTGACATGAATGCCAGTCCACCCTGTGAATTTTTAAAAGTTTATGAACCGAAGTTTAAATTAGATTGGGATATTAGAAACTATTCAGGTGGGTGTGTGAGAAAAATTCTGTTGCAGTGTGGCAGCAATAACAAAAAGTTTATCCGTATGTTAAATGTAAAACTTCATGTGTCATCTGAATCAATGAAAGGGAGAAATGATCTGATATTTGAATATATATGTTCATCCAATTGCTCATGCAATGCTTATGCTTACAGCAATAGTGGAGAGTGCTTATTATGGTATGGTGATTTGATTGATCTGTCAAGATTACCTAATAATTCAAGTCAAGTAGAGTTTAACATTAAGCTTTTTGAGCACTCGAACAAAGGTTAGGTGCTTCCATGCTGCATCTTATTTCTAATGTCTCCTTTTCAACCAAAAATATGTTATTTTCCTCCTTTCTTGATCTCCCTTATTGTTTAGAAAAGAAGAAACTACTACTGGTAGCACTAGTAGTATCCATCACTTCTGCAATTTTTGCCTGTGGTATATGCTATTACTTTCTAGTTATGTGTACCATGAGAATGTAGTTACATTCTCATGTATAGTTTACATCAAAATGCAAAAAAATGAAGCTTATCAAGTTGCATAATTCTTCATTAATAGGCAGAACAACAACCTACATCATTTTGACAAATTTTCAAAACAAAATGCAGCTTATCAAGCTGCAAAATTCCGTCGTTACAATAACCAAAAACCACAAAACTAACAGTCAAATAATACTAACTTAACACAAACAATAGCACCACACTACATCATCTTGGCAGCTACAAAACCAACAATAATAGCCCAAGAAACTGCAAGCAAACTTATCAATTGATGAACTTTCAACTCTAACTTCGAAACTTTATCATCCAAGCTAGATACATTCTTCTAAACTCTCAATTTTATCCGTCAACTCCAAATTTGACATTTTTCCCTTCAAGGCAGAAACTTTCGTCAAATCAGAAATTTCATTTTCATTCATATCTTTTAACTCAGACATTTCGTCGGCAATCATATCCTTCAAATAAGGATCTTCAATGCCACCCATATCCTCCACAATCTTCTTCAAATGATTTCTTTCTTTCCGAATTGAATCTAATTCAACTTTTTGATTATGAATCATGGTTGACACATGACGTGGAAGTTTGTCATCAATCCAATTCCAATAACCACAAGAATTTGACCCAAGACGACGACATCGGTAGAATCGACGTCCACCATTTTCAAGAGTTGTAGCAGTAAAATATCTTGCCATAAATCCGCACTTACATGTACGAGATTGAAGTTCTTCAGGGGAAGAAATCGAAGAAGAAGTTGACATTTATAACAAATTGAAGAAGAAGAACATTGATGTTCTAAACCCTCTGTAGATAGTGAAATAAATTGGAAGAAGTGTAGTGTTACGTTTATTTGGGTTTTAGGGTTCTTTTAATTAGATGGGTTTTTTTGTATTGGGTCAGTTGGGGCGGGTTTAATAACATTTGGGGCGGGTTAAGTTAAAATGGGTGGGTAATGGGTGAGTTTAAAATTACAACCAATGGTTGAGTGCCACGTAATTAAAAGTATTATTTAATTATTTTAAATTGTAATCTGTTATGAAGGGGGTAAATTTGGACCCAAAGGTGGATGGGAAGGGTATTTGGGGGCCAATAGGTGGATGGGGGGTAATTGTGTACCATTTCCAATACTTCGAGGGTATTTTAGGCCCTTTTCCGTTTAATCAATAATATTCGCACGGACGATCTCCACGTGCTCAAATTATAATCTTAACATCTCACAATCCCAGCACGGACGATCTCCACGTGCCCAACTTATACTCAATCTCATGTCAATACATGTGCACAATATGATTTCAATTATAAAAAAAAAAGGGATGATGATGCTTCTTAATCAATCAACTGTCAGCATAATATGTAATCACCTTCGTTATCACAAGTATACGAGTTCAATAAAGAACACAATCACACATAATAAATCAATTCAATAATATATCAGCTAATGTCCATATGCTTTGGCATTCTCGGATTACAATCTGCATTCTACAGTAATAAACTTTCCCTTTATAACACCGGTACTCGTACCAATGCCCGTTACACCATTGGTATGAGACCTCCATCTTTCGCCCTTACCCATGGTCTATTCCATTTTTATCAACGAAGTCTGAAAGTCTTAACATACTTTGAATGCTGAACACGTGCCACAAATCCTCAAGATTTTTCCTTCCCTTTTCGCAAAGCTTCAGAACGTTCCCAATCTACCAATTATGCAATATTTGTAAGCACGCGAGTTTGTAGACACCTATATTATTATATGTCTATCCTAGACCCAAAAATTCACTCATATCTCTAATCAAGCTCATAATTTTGATATAATTTATATGTCAAATCATATTTGCTAAATTTCAAGCCTAGGGTTAAGTCTTAATTTATCCAATTAACATAAGTCTACTGGTATGCATATAATATCATACACCTAATATATAATGCGATGACAAATTACATTATTTGAAATTGAAGCCACTGGTTACTAAACTAGTGGCGATAACCAAGACCAATCCAAACCTTCCCTTTCATCACCTCCAATAATTTACCCATTTACACGGTTACAATGTTAACAAAAGAAACCAAATAATTATTCTACAGAAACAAAAAATTTCAATCCAAAATTAAAACCTCCGTTCTTTTCTTTTAAACAACCATGTACTAGTAAGGACCCACTATAGGAAACCATTATTTTATGTGAATAAAAGAACAATGCTTTTTAAAACCCTTATCTGCACATCACTACGAAATGAAAACCAAAACCCCAACCCTGCATTGATTTTCTAATTCGTAACTTTGTAATCATTGTCTAATAATTGCATACTAATCATTACTAAGTAAACAATCATTCAATTTAACCTAATAATTATACTTAAATTGTATCTAACTTTTTTTTCTTTTTTTTTATAATTAAAATGACCTTACAGGGCCATGATTTATTGAGAATAAAAATAGAAATGAACAAAAAAGCTAATCTAGAAAGAGAAGGTGGAAAGTGAATCTTCCTCCAAGCTAAGAGAGGTACGACTGAGTGTACAAATCCTCTCTTGTGAGCAAAGATTAATCAATGTTTGCCTTTGTGCGATGATAGTTTCTTCCAATCGCCACACAGGTGTTAACATATCTTGAACGATTTGGACCTCAAGCATTGGAGCGGATCTGATCTGCTACAGGTATTTCTCTACCACTTCGAGTAACTCACCTTCAACTTCACTTCTCTACTGTGACGGGTGTTTATTTTCATCCTCTATGGTTCAGAAGGTCCAGTTAGCTGTCGGGGACAAGATCCCAAATCGGAGGGAATAGAATATGTCAATCTAATGTTGAAGCGAGCCACCTCAGTTGAAGTACTGATATCAGGTATACTAACACCATTTAAAATAATTATCCAATTCATTATCTATCCTTCAATGGAATGAATCCCTCAATAGGAATTAATACCACCATAAAAATCTAGATATTGAGCTGGACTACTATTTCAAATCTGTACTATGCTTGGGAAAGACTTGTGATACCAAGTGACAGCAAAATAATACATTATCAACAGATATCTTCACACCAACCATTTATACCACTAATGCGCGCTTATGCAGAAAATAGAGTCGGCTAAAGAAAAGCTTTTTACCTGCAATATTTTATTCCGTTCCTCTTTGCTCTGTATTCTACGCCGCACAAATTAGTTTCCAACTCTTTTGTTTTCCCTTCTTCTCTAAACTAACTCCACTAACATATTTTAATTACGTGGGCCAAGTAATAAAGAGAATTGAATAAAAGCAACTTTCACATATAGCAAACATAAAAATTATATTTGTATGTTATAGCTATATTTTGCATAATTGCACTTCATAGTAAATTTTATGTTTGCTATGGAGCTTTTGATTTGTATAATTCGCTATAAACATCCAATTTTATACAAATTGTTCAATTTTGTATAAATTCATTTATACTTTGTAATTTGTATAATAAGATCTGTATTTGTATAATTATAAGTGTATAGGACGAAAATTTATATATGTATTTGTATTTGTATATACTATTTTCTCTCATTTTATACAAACACAAACGCATTTTATACATTTTATACCGAAATGTATAAAATGACTAATTGTATACCGAAAATGATTAATTGTATACCGAATCAGATGACAAAAAAGGGGATGTTTGCTGCGAATTACAATTAAAATAAACTATGGCTATAACATTTAATTTGAATTAATAGTTTGTTATTTCATACAATTTTCCCATTAATAAGGCATGGACTTGGCCCATTAACTATTCAACTATATTAACTATTTAATAAATAAAAATTCATCAACTAGATACTCGTAATTACCGAATATTTTAAAGTTTTTAATTTAAATTTTATGGAAAGAGTTAAAATAGTCCTAGTTCTCAAAATGACCTAGCGGGTCGTTACATTTACTCTACAAATATAGATAATAGAGAGTAAAATAGAAGTGGGTTGGAGATGGTCTAACCACTACTAAAAAACTGTTAAAAATGACGGAAGAAAAAGCAACGGACGACGTCGCTCTGAAAAGCGACGCCAATTGTCACATTGTCCGTCGCTTTTGAATAAATATTTAAAAAATATTTTACAAAAAGCGACGGACAGCATCTCTTAGTCCATCGCTTTATTTCGCGGAATTTTGCGTCAAATAGATATATAATTAATAATTAAAAATAGTTAGAGACTTTGTCCGTCGCTTTTTATTAAAAATATTTATTTATAAATTCAAATATAACCATGCCGTCCGTCGCTTTTTATTAATTTAAATGATTAATTATTTTTTAAAGAAGCAACGGATAACATCTCTTAGTCCGTCGCTTTTTGGTCAAAATACTGGTCAAATACTTAATAAAAGCAACGGACAGTGTCTCTTAGTCAATGGTTTTTGGTCAAAATGTTGGTCAAATATTTTTTAAAAAGTGACGGACAAAGAGACGTTGTTCGTCGCTTTTGTTAAAATATCTGAAGCCGAGACGCGAAATTTCCCATTTTTTATCTCTCTCTTCCTTCTCTCTTCCTCTCTCTAGACGCCGACGTCGACGTCGACAAAGAGACGTCGATGCTGCCCGTCGCCGCTGCCCCACTCCACTGCGCCGCTACCAACCCCGACCCCACTCCATAGTTTCTCCATTGTTTCCTTCTCCTTTAATTCAAGGTTAGGATTTCATGAAATTATTTTTAATTTTTTTTCAATTTGAGTTAGATTTGATTTTGTTAATTAGTGTATTGAATTTGTTTTTAATTGATTGTTAGTTAGTTAGTGAATGATTTAGGGTTTTTGATTTTAGTTAGGATTGGTTGATTGTTAGTTAGTGGAGTGTTAATTTGAAGTTAGATGAATTGAAAATTGATGAATTGAAGTTAGATTTAGAACTTGAACTTGAAATTTGAATATAACTAATTAATTCTTGAGTTAGAATTTTATGTATAACTAATTGTAGAAATTTGATATATATGATGAATTTATTTAGAACTTGAAGTTGTTGAACTTAATTAGAACTTGAATATAACTAATTATTATTGGCTTAAAATTTTATATTTAACTAATTTTAGAGATTATATGCACTTGAATTTAGAAAATGAAGAAAAATTGAACTTAGAATTTGAATATAACTAATTTTTGGATTGGAAGTTTATATATAACTAAGTTTAGAAATTAGATATGAACTTGAATTTAGTTATTGAACTTGAACTTGAACTTGAATATAATAACTAGCTAATTTTTGGATTTGAAGTATTTATGTATAACTAATTTTAGAACTTTGATATGAACTTGAATTTAGAACTTGAACATTGAACTTAGAACTTAATAATTAATTAATTCTTGATGACCTCAATTAATTATAGAACTTAATAATTGAACTTTGAAGTACTTATTAAAATCTCATTGACCTTAATATATTTGAACTTAATTATAACTTTCAATTTAATTTATAATAACTTGAACTTAATTAGTTTGAAAGCTTAAACTTAATTAAAAGTTATGAATTAATTAAACTTGAACTTTGTAGATCTTGAAATGTAGTATTTATGAACTAATTAATTAGGTATATAAGTAATTATAAATATGTATTAACAATATAAATTAGTTTACTGTAGTAAAATTATTATTAAATTTAATTTATAATATAATTGAATATCTATATTTTTGTATATGGATTATCGTTTGTGCATGTATAATATGCATTATGAAACTGGTGCTGGTTTGAAACCTGAGTTTATTGACGGTGTTAGAGATTTTATTGAACATACAATGACACTTGACATTTTCAAGAATAATGGATTGGTTAGGTGTCCTTGTAGTGCATGTAGGTGCTTAAATTTTTTTGAACCAGATATAGTTATGGTTCATTTGTACTGTAATGAATTTAAGCCTAGATATTTTGTATGGATTGATTATGGAGAAAGAGATGGATTGAATTGTATGTTTTATAATTCGATGCATGTAGATGAATAGAATATGCTTGCACCACATGACCAAATTAGGGTTGAACATGATGATAGGATTGAACATGATAGGGTTCATGAAATGACCAATGATGCTTTGGGGTTCAAGGTGGGAAGAAACCCGAACAATATGTTGATGAAACTCCTAATGAAGAAGCAAGTCGCTTCTATGATCAATTAGAAGAGTCTAGTCGTCCACTATGTGAAGGGAGTCTGCATTCTTCCTTGTCAGTTGCGGTTAGATTAATGAATATTAAATCAGGTTGAAATGTTCCTAATGCGGCTATGGACTCAATGGTTGATCTTTTGGGTGAACTAGTTAATCCGGAGTTTAATATACCTAAGAACTTCTATCAGGAAAAATGTTTGGTTTCCAACTTAGGATTGACGTATGATAGAATTCATTGTTGTGTTAATGGCTGCATGTTGTTTTACAAGACTGATAGTGAATTAGAAAATTGTAAGTTTTGTGGACATGCTCGTTAGAAGAGGACTCCGACTGGAAAGATGGTCCCAGTTTAGGCGATGTATTATCTACCTCTTATTCCTAGGTTAAAGAGGTTGTATGCATCGATGAGGTCTGCCCCACATATGAGATGGCATCGTGAATATAGAAGGCTGTTGGGTGTCTTGTCTCATTCATCTGTTGGTAGTGAACCAAGAAATATTAGATTGGGGTTGTGTGCAGATGGCTTCACACCATTCTCTAATAATGCTTCGCCTTATTCATGCTGGATGGTATTTCTTACTCTGTATAATCTTTCTCCTGAAATGTGCATGACCAGTCCCTACATATTTCTAAGTTGTGTTATGATCGGTATTTCTTACTCCATATAATCTTCCTCCTGAAATGTGCATGACCAGTCCCTACATCTTTCTAAGTTGTGTTATTTCAGGTCCCCGTAATTCAAAAAGTTTGATTGATGTCTATCTACAACCATTGATAGATGAGCTCAAACAATTGTGGTCTGAAGGTGTTTTGACTTATGATATATCAACTAAGCAGAATTTCGTTATGCGTGCTTCTTTAATGTGGACTATTAATGATTTTCCTGCATACGAGATGTTGTCTGGTTGGATGACAGTGAAAAAGCTAGCATGTCCGTATTGCATGGAAAATAGTAAGTCATTCACGTTAAAGCATGGCAGAAAAAATACATGATTTGATTGTCATCGCCAGTTCTTACCAATGGATCATGAGTTTAGAAAGATGAAAAATGCATTTAGGAAAAATAAGATTGAAAAGTGACCCCACTTCCATTACTCACAGGGCATCAAATTTGGGAGAGAGTTTCTTAATTACCTAAAATTACAGAAGCTTCACCTTCTAGACTTCCTGGATATGGTGTTGAACATAATTGGACCAAACAAAGCATATTTTGGGAGTTGCCGTATTGAAAGAACAATCTGCTACGACATAATCTTGATGTGATGCATATTGAAAAAAATTATTTTGACAATTTGTTTAACACGGAGATGGATGTTAAGGGTAAGACAAAAGACAATCCAAAAGCTAGAATGGACATAAAGGAATATTGTAGGAGAAAAGACTTATGGCTGCAGGAATTACAAAATGGTAAAATAGTTAAGCCCAAAGCCAGCTTTTCATTCACATTGGATGAGAAACGTGAAATTTGTGAGTGGGTTAAAAATTTGAGGATGTCGAAGGGCTATGCTTCGAATTTAGAAAAGCGGGCAGATATGAATAGGAAAGGAAAATTGATAGGTATGAAAAGTCATGATTGTCATGTGTTCATGGAAATTTTAATTTCTATCTATTTTCTCCATCTACCCTAAAGGATATGGAAACCAATCACAAAGATAAGTCTTTTTTTAAAAAGATTTGTGTTCTGGAAACCTATCGGTTTGACCGAACATAGGATTTTACACTATTTTTTATTCCTTAAATGTTTCTTTTATTTCTAAGTTAGATATATTAATTTTGTCTTATTTTAGTAAGTTTATTTTAAAATAATAAAAATAATATGTTTTAGTTTAATTTTAGTTTAATAAATAAACTAGTATTTCTTAATTATAATTTTTATTAGCTACTCAATTTTTGTTAGTTTTAAAAAATAATTAAATAATATTCTTAGTATATTATATTATATTATATTATATTATATTATATTATATTATATTATATTGTGTTATATTAAAAAAAAAAAAAACTAAAACTAACCTACAGAACCTACCCCCCACTCACGCACGTCTCACCCCACTCCACTCACAACCCCATCATCTGCACACAACACACCTTTCACACCTCACATTACCCCACTCCCCACTTATCCCTATACCTATTTACTACAACTACACAAGACGGAAAAAAAAACATTCAAAAAAAAAAGCCTACAACCCAAAAGATAAAATCAGCAACCAAAAAGAAAAAGCAACACCCAGACACCCACAGAAAAAATACACAACAATACACATTCACACACGAAAAAAAAACCATCAGCAAAGGAAAAACACTACAAACAAACCTACGGCAAAAAAAAGAGGAGGAGGAAAAATACAACCAACATACATACGCACAACACACAAAAAACCCATTCTGCGCACACACACAAAACGTACAAAAAAAAAGGAAGAAAAAACGCAACACAGACCCACGGAAAAAAGAAAAAAAACAACTCACATTTTATTTATATTTTTTCTTTCACTCACAAACAAAAGTTGAGGTCGAGGTTCACTTTCGTGGTTTCGAGTTTGTGGTTCCTTATTAGGATTATAACCTTAAGGTTTCGAGTTTGTGGTTCCAAAAATATAATTATAATTCATTAATTGAAAATAACACTTTTTAGATAAAGTTAATAAGTGTGATGCAAAGAAGACAGTTATGTCTCTAAACGTCAAAACCAAGAATGTGGTTACGTATCTAGGTCGAGACCAAATAAAAAGTTCAACAATAAAAATATCAGTGAAACTGTAGCATAAAGAATATATCCAAAAATAATTCAAATAAGTATAAGTCAATAAAAGCGACCGTGCTAGATACACGGGACTCGAGGGATGCCTAATATCATCCCCTCGATCAACAGAATTTCTTACCCGAATTTCTAGTTTGCAGACCAAATAAAGAGTCATTTCCTTTTTATTAGAGATTAAAAAGAAAAGGTGACTTGGATAACCATAACTCAATTCCAAGTGGCGACTCTGAAAAAATAAAATAATCCCTTAATCAATACCATCACTTAAATTGGAAAAATCCTTTCGCCGCGCGAAAAAGGGGTGTGACAACCTCGCAGTTGATTTAGACAACAAGAAGCACGCAGTCGCAGTTAATTCGAATGTCAAGAAAAACACATTCACAGTTTCCAAGATACAATGCACAGACAAGTCCAAGTTCTTAGTTAGTTTGCATCTATGGATGACCATTTCCCATCATCCATGCAATTACGCAACCCTTCGAACCAGATACCAATTGGAATCTTCTCAGTTCCAATTTGCTTTGCTTGTGGCCCCTCAGTCGTAATCACGACGTCCGATTTACTTTGTTGAGATACCAATTGGACCCAAGTCATACCACAAGCGACACTTGCACGAAAGGAGAGAAAAAGTGGAACAATTTCCTAGAATGCTTCCTAGCTTCCTGAAGATTAGATGTGGACGTCAACAAACCAATCCGTAGGAGTCTAGTCCACATTTTGCTCTTGTAATGGAGACCAGTAACCTGGGCTTTGATATCAATTTGTTACTACCCAACCCACCGGGCCGTGCGGGCACCTACTCTAACACCTAAGTAGGAGAACCCTTATATCCCAATAGCTAAAGCATGCGGAAAATTAACGAAAAATGGAGGTAAATGAAATTATAGCATTTTTATAAATGAAAACCTTCTTAAAACAAATTCGGGTTAAGACTTGTAAAGTAATTAACACCCCCAAGGATCTAGTCTAAACATGTACAAGAGCTATTAAGAGTACAACAGGACATAATAATGAAAAGACACAGCTTCCACCATGCGAAAGGAAAAGTAGAAGTTGCTGGAGAATTCTTTGTCTTCATCTAATGAAACATCACCAACCTACATCCAGACTATGCCCAACAACATAGCAAGAGTAGTATCAGTACAAAACCACACGTACTGGTAGGCATCATCGGTCAACCCGACGCCCACCGCATAACATAAGAGAACAACTAGCAAGAATATGCGATAAACCACTTGCTTCTCCACTTTTACGCTCTCTGGAACACCACAGAATTACACTAGCACCCTTACTACTAACCACCTTCTCAGTCAACCTACTTACTAGGTTATTGATCTTAGCCTAACCATTCTAACGCATAGAAGAGTCCACGAATACAACTACAGGCATTCCGACTAACCACCCACGACATACCTTTCCTCCAAGGTGAAATCCACCTAAGTAATTACACATACACTACCCCCACTTTTTACCCTTACAACACACGGACAACCCTTGCTCTCAATTATTATGACCCTTGAACCCTTGTCGTTCCTGATTCATTCAACAATGAGATACGTAACAAATTTACTCAACATAAAAGAACAATCAGATATAAGTCCTCATAACCATATAACAACTCCGGGGAATTACAATATCATTCAATTTCACAGCCCTCAAGATACACAATTATGTCAAGTCATTGGTTCTCTCATGGAACCCACACCCAAATTGTTATCATACCGAAACGTGGTACTCGATCCAATATTTATGTCGGAACCTGGCAATCGATCCCATATTTATGCCGGAACGTGGCAATCGATCCAAGTTAGTGTTTCGGAATGCAACACCCGATCCATTCAACAAGCCACAACCACAATCACAATCACAATTACATTCTCATAATCATATAATCAAGTCATGATTCATGACATTTATCATTCATCTATCTCATTACCAATAGTGTGATCAATAATGCAACATTGCATACATACACGTATTATAATGAAGCAAGAACATCATATATCACACAATCATGAAATCACAACCATCACAATGAAGTATTCATCGACATATATCACTTAACAATAATTCAACCAACTTAGCCCTAGTTCATCACCTAAGGCTTTTTTCTATGATTTAAATCATCTTCTGTTCGGTGCACGAAGGCCTACGCATAAATCCTACCATTGATTTACATTAAATATGAAGTGAGCACAGATTTATAACTACTCAATTAATAAAACCTAGCCTACCTGGGTGCCAAGCATTCGTAGAATTGTAAATAATTTTTTGATTTTCGGACGATGGAACGGTGGATTTAATTGGAATTTGACAAGCTTTTGCCATCCCCATGCTAGAACTCTCTTCCTCCTTCTTTCCCCAGCTTAGAGCAGCTTTTGGAGGGTTTCTGGGGTGATCTCCATCTATTTTAGGTGTTTTAGGAAGAAGGAGAAAATAAAATTTTGCATTATTTATATTTTATCTCGCATATTCCGCTCTGGCACCAGTTTACCCCGCCATGGCGCCGCCGCCCTAATGGCATCTAGCCCGCCCTAGTGGGACAATGTCCCAGAATTTCATGAATTTTTGCTTTTCCTAAATAACGACGGTTCAGGTCGTTACACTGGGCTTTAAAAGACTGTGTTAGAAGACTTTATACACATGCTTATCACTCTTGGAGCGAGATTCCAAATAGTATATGCCAGACGATGTTTAATGAATTTAAGGTATATATTTTTTAGTTAAGTTTATTAATTTTAGTATACTTTACATTTTTTTTTACTATCGATCTAATTAATGCTATTCAATTTTTTTCAGACTATGTGTACTTGGGAGTCAAGGTACAATTTGGTCATTGCGATCACATTAGAGAGGAGGGCATCCCTGAGACCGTCTAGCTGGCTAAAAAAAGTCTGGGATACTGATCAACGTCCGGGTTGGATGTTGCCTCATGTTTTTGATGAATTGCGTCAGTATTGGAACACAGACAAGTTTAAGGCAATATCAGAACGAGCCAAAAAGGCTAGAGGCAGTCTTAAGGGTGGCTCGTTGCACATCGGAGATGCAAAGACCGTTGGAACAATTACAAGAGAGATGGTAAGTTCTAATTCAAACTTTTAAATAAATAATTAGTTGCTTCATATATATCGTTATAAATTTCAGTTTTTATTTATAGGAAAAATAATTGGGGCGCACTCCCATTGGACTGGATGTTTTCAAGAAGACTCATGTGAAGAAGAAAGAAAATGAGTCGGATCCGGATGTATGGGTAGAGGAAAGGGCCGAACGAACTTTTGTAAGTTATTTAATATGAATAATATATATTAATAGTGAATATATTTATGATATGTATATATATTGATTTCAATGTTTATATTTAATATGCAGAATGAGTTTCATCAGTACGTCGCTGAGAATCTAGATAGTTTGGTCCAAATGACACCTGAACTGTCCACCCAAATTTGGACAGAAGTGGTAGGGAGGACACACAAGGGTAGATTCTATGGTCTAGGGACGACTCCAGTTAGGCTTATAAGGTATTGGATCATCACGCCAAGTCGAGGCACTTGACGGTGTTCAGATTGCTGCTATGTCGGCTCAAATAGCACAACTTACATTGGCACTGACAGAGTTGGAGCAGAGAAGAGTAGCTGAACAATAAAGAATGAGTGTGACTGTTCAGCAAATCAAATAACAAGTGATGAACCTCGCTTGTCGACCTACTACTTCGGCTCCCGAGGACACCGACGACTACAATGAGGAGGAGGAAGAGGATTTTGTAGATGCCACTCCCTAGTTTAGGTCTCTTTTGAAACACATTTTGAAATACTTTATAAGTTTTTGTATTGTGATTTACACATTTTTGAATATTGATTTAAGTTTGATGTTTTATATGTTGTGTGTGATGTTTACATTATATTGTTTGATTGGGCTGGTTGAATATGAATTGAATTATAATTGCAGGTGGGTAGCAGAAACTGGCAAAAATTGCAGAAAAAGCGATGGACAGAGTGATTTTGTTCGTCGATTTTTTACATTATTTTTTTCAAATAAACCCAAAAAAACGACGGACAGAGTCATTTAGTCCGTCGCTTTTCTAGGTATTTTAAAAAATTAATTACCAAAAAAGCGACGGACAATGTCCTTTAGTCCGTCGCTTTTCTGGGATTTTCAAAATATAAATTTCCAAAAAAATGACGGATTGCGTCGTTTTTTGAAAATAAAAAATAAATGAAAATATATAAAAGCAACATCCGTTGCTTTTGTTAAAAAAAAATTACTGAAAAAAAATAATTAAAAAGCGACAAACTCAAAAATCGACGTAGTCTGTCGCTTTTTAGTGACGCTGTTTGTCGCTTTTTGAAAAGCATCGAGCCAAAAAGCGACGGACATGACTGCGTCGCTTTTCCGTCAATTTTAACGAAAAAAGTGAAATAGTCCATCATTTTTTACCCTTTTTTTTTTACAGTTTTTTAGTAGTGAGCAACATTGCTTTGAAAATATGTGAAATAGGTTGAATATGTAAAAGATCCCCATAAAGCCCTTATGTTTCACCTAGACCCTACGAAGCCATATTGTTGAATGTCGAATGGTATTTTACTACTAAAGTGAATCAATTTGGGCGTGACAATATGTGAAGTGCAATCGATATCCACAAAATTGATTTATTTCAATCATAAATGCAGTCATATAATCCAGAAATTTTTAGACCAACCGTCATAAATTGTAGACCCTCTCCCGTCTAAGCCTATACATTCTCTTTCTCATACTCCCTCCGTCCCATATTATAAGTCACCCTTTCTAAAAGTAGCTGGACCACAATATATGTCATTTTATAAAATTTATACATAAATTATCATATTTTGCCCATTATACTCTTGATTGATTAATTAATTAATCTTATAAATGTATTTACTTTGACTAACCTAGGAATTCTACAAGTAATTAATTTCATTGTCATGTTTGCTTTAAGAATTTCTATATAAAAATATAAAAAAAAACATTTTACACAAAATATATAGGAAAATTGAGGTGGGAAATTTATTTTTTTTAAATTTTTGAATCAATTGGTGAAAAAATTTGACTCCAAAAAGTAAAATTTAAATAGTCATCCAAATGCATTTATATTTTTGAAATCTAATATTTCATCATTTATTACAAAGTTGTCATAAGCAAACATTAAATAAGAATATAAGGGTAAAATTACCTTATTTCTTAATGCAAGTGCAAATGAAAAAGATGACCTATAATATGAGACGGAGGAGGGAGTACTTTAGAAGAAGGAATTAATGGAGGTCAAATAATTAGTAGTAGTATTAAGTTGACTGTCTTCTGGTCAGCCCTTTACGTGTACAGGTGTATTCCCCATCTCATATTAATTTTGTACTATACGGCGCATATTTTCCTTTCTTTTCTAATGCCTTTTCTGAATAATGCATGATGCGTTCAAAAATTCCATAAATTATACATGTTACCTCGAACGATTTGCCTAAATAATACCATGATAATACATAAACTGTTGGGAAATAATTGAAATTTTACAATAATAATAAAAAATAACCTTATTATTTAGCAAAATAATAGTTCTGAAAATAAGATGAAAATTACTACAATGATATATAATAATAGTGCATAAAATTAATACTTGAATCGTGCTAAGTACTATCCTAAGAAACTATTTCAACGGTATGAAATATTTCCCCAGAATTAAACAAGCACTTTCCTATCTTAAATAAAGAATATAAAAATCAACAAATTAATTAACATCAGCAAGTTATTAGGGGATATAAAATATGAAAGCCAAAATTTAATAAGATAAAAATCCAATAGAGAGAGACAGAACGAGAGTGAAAAGAGGGAGCAAGAAAGTGATTAGTATTTTCCTTATGTAAATTATCAAATGGAGAGGAGCACTTTATAGGCTAGAAGATTGCTCAAAATTAGGACACTTGTCCACAAAGGTGACACTTGGAGCAAGTTAACAATAAAGAAGCCAGCACTTTCTTATCAATTACCATCTTTTCCAAGTAAACAATTAGCTTCTTAACTACACTTCATTTTATTAAATTTTGGCTTTTCAAATTCTTTTCTTACACTAATCTTTTGAAATAAAACATTTTACTTACATAAACATGACCCTTAACTTGACGTCAGTTTGTAACTATGACCTTTAACTTTGGGTGTGTACAAGTAGACACTTAAACTTGTATAAAATTGAATAAATAGACAAATTCATCCTACATGGCATTGCGATTTTGTGTCCTATGTGGTGTCCTACGTGTATTATGTCATATAGGACACGTGTGTTTACTTGTTCAATTTTATACAAGTTTAAGTGTCTATTTGTGCACACTCAAAATTGGAGGACATAGTAGTCCGTTGAAACCAAGTTAAGAGTTATGTTTATGCATACGTTTATTATTGTATTGGTTTTTTTGGTACATAATCAAATAATACAAGTACAACATTTTTTAAACTAAAAGGAAAATTTTAAATTTTGTTACTCCTTCTGTCAAACAATAGTTATCCACTATTGACTTTTTAAGAAACTATAAATAGAATGATAATTTAACTATATCACCCTTTTGAATATAATAAATACAATGTCTTAAAAATGTTATAGGGAAATTACTATAATTAATGATAAAGATAAATTAGAAGCTAAGAGTAAAATTATCTATAGATTTTATAAAGTAATCAAGTATTGTTGGATATCTATTTTTAGTATAGTGGATAAATATTATTGGACGAAGAGACTAACGTATATACAATTATGTTTGGCCCCGGAGGCAACTTGAAGAAGAGAACATTTATTTCTTAACAACCAACCAGTATCATGTCAGGTAGAGATATGTTACTGTTATGAAAGATGTAAGGGGGACCCACTCTAATTTATGATTGAATTATTTGCCGTATATGTAAACGGTTGTCTCTTAACATTGAATAGGGCTGCAGAAGTAGCACAAGATTTATTGAGAATTTGAAAAGTTGAAGTGTTCGCTATTCATGGCTTCATTCACTAAATATTCAAGTCAAGAGCTGAGAGTTGTAGTAATTGCTTTGATCATTGCCTTTTTATGTCATCTTCCAATTACAGGTAAGTAGTATTTTATTAATTAAGTGAAATAAATGATACTTTACTACTTTCCGCCATCTCATCATCCTCCATCCCATAAATACTAATAACACATATATAACTCCTTTTAATTCCATTGTTTCCTCTTCCTTTTGTTTACTCCTCCACCGTTTTGCTATTTTTATCTTTTTATTATGTTTTCAAAATAAATCCTATTTTACAAAGTCAAAATCCAATCATTTTTTTCTTCATTCATTTTATCCTTATTTTGTACAAAGCATTTGATTAAATATTTAAAGAGTTGTCTCCAAGCTAAAAACACTACTTACTACTCCTAAACAAATGAAATAGAGTATTTGTTTATCGCGACAGTAGGAAAATTAAACAGGAACAAAGTATAGCAACTCTAGTTAGAGTATTTTATTTTATATGTCATTCATTTATATATAGTTAGTTGAAAAAAGATACCATCTTTCCTATTTGAAAATCTTTTAGCTTTTAATTATCTTTAATGGCATCCTCTCCCTTATAGTATAAAATTATACTATATATTATAATATATATGCTTAATAGATCTAATAGTATAAATTCTCGTAGTGCTTTAAATATGAATTAAATTATTTTATTTAAAAAAAAAAAAAAAAAACTGGTGCCATCATTATTTTCCTCTTCTCATGCTTTACTCGTAAAAATGAAGAAGAAAGAGAAGAAGATCTCGTCGGTGTCGAAAACAAATAGTCATAGATTAAAAATACACTATTCTCCGTATCTAAATTTAATTGATACTGTTATGATTTTACATTTAACGAAATAATTTATAAGTACATAAATATTTATGAGATCATATAATTAATTCGAAAGTAGTTCTTTTTCACTTAAAATTTTGTGCTCGAGGGTAATAATAAAATTTCTTAATTTGTACGTTTAAATGGTGAGTTGATGAATGAGATATATTGAGGTACAGGTAGTGTTGAGGTTGAAAATTGGGAAAAGGGAACATGCGGCGGAGTGAAGGTAGGATCAAGGCCACCAAGGTGTAGTGTTGACAAATGCTTCAACTGCAGCCCTTGCATGGCTACACTAATTGCACCCATTCACCAAGGAAAACACAAAGCTGGCTCAGCCTCTTCTTCTGAACATGACACTAACTACTATCTTCTTGCATGGAAATGCAAATGTGGTAATAAGATTTACCACCCATGATATATTTTCTTATTTTATACCTCAAAATAAAAACTAAATGGTGTATGCTTCTGTTATATATCTGTTGTATAGTTTGCTATGTATTTATGAAACATTGAAATTTTCTCTTATGATCAATTTCATTTTTAATCCCATCTCCACTTTATCATTTACTTAAGAATATTCTTATGTACTTGTGTTATATATCAAAGATTACAACTTGGGCTTTAAAATAAACATTTTATTTTAAATTTTTTGTATCAACTAAAATTCAATTTTGTTTGAATTTTAATTTTAATTTTTTATTCAAATAAAACTTAATGTGTTTGTCCATTAGAGATGTATCTATTTTGAAAATGTGTGATTTTTGCCCCACAAATTACAATGTTTTCCTGAGGATTAACATTAGAAAAAATCTACAAGTATCTATGAGTGACTTGTTGTATAATGATGAAGATTGTCACCGTTTTCCCCAAACCTATAATATAAGCAATACCTTTTTTTAAGAAAAGTCATTCTTACACCTTTTAAGTCTTTTTTAATGTCTGTTTTAGATTATTAATTTTCTGACAAATATTAATGTAATTATTCCTGCGTTGCGGGGCTATATAAGTAAACAAGACTTTGGACATTTTTTCTTAAATTTTATCAACCATGTCAAATAAATCCTTACTGCCTTTATTATTATATTATTTAGAACTTCTTCGATAAGCTAAGAGTAACAAATTATCTATCATATTTTATGTAATTGGACCACGTATTCTTGTCCTTCCTCCAAGTTTCATCATATGAAAATGAGGTCTGAACTTCTTGTTTTCATATTCCTTATTTCTTCTCACACTGTCCTCACAAATCTATCTATTTCGCATCATATAATTTCTAGATATATTAAATAATAAATATAATAATTTATTTTTTAATATATTAAATAAAAAAATAACAATTTAAAAACAAAATTTTAAAAGAGTTTTTATAATTCGTGCACGTCAAAAACTGTTGAAGTGATCTCTTTTTATAATGAAAAAATAAATTGAATATATATTTGTTCCTAATAAAATGCAAACTAACTACTGTTTTCATGTTTGAAATCACTAGAATTTCTCACACAATTTACTTTATTTTTTAAAATATAAGATATAAAATTGTCAGCATGACAAAGAAATCACTAAAATTATAACCATAAAAAACGGAATCAATAAAATTATTACTAATTTATTTCGTTTTAAAGTTAAAATAATAAATAATAAATATTTTCAGCATGACAAAGAAATCACTAAAATTACAACTACAAAAACGGAATCAATAAAATTATTACTAATTTATTTCATTTTTAAAATTATAATAATAAATAATAATTATTTTCTTAATCATTATAACATCCTACAAATTAGCAACAACTGAATATAAACCGTTTAGGGTTATCATTTTCCTTAATAAATAAATAGTAAAAATGCCCACTAATTAAAAGTAACGGTTCCGAAGATATGCCTTATTTTAAAAGAAAAAATAAAACTGATTTTAAATTTAACTTTTTCAAATTGAGTAACCAACTCACATAGTATTATTATTTTTATTCTAAAATGGCAAGTTAGTTACTTTTTGTATTTGAATTTAAAGTGGTTAAAAACTGTTCTACCCATTACCTTTTTCTCTATTGCTATTTATATACAATTAAAAAATTCAGAAAATCAAAGACATTCATAATTTGGCACAATTGAAAAAAGATACATTTACTGATATTTCTTTTATCCCATTGCTGATTTTATATTTAGTTTGATTTTTTTTATTTTTTTTTTCGATTCATTGAGACATAACAATATTTTTTCAGATTTAGAGAATTTATTTGGTGTACAATTCTATAGTGTGATGAATTTCTTTTTCGTTGCACTCTCAACATGCATTTATGTAGTTATTACAATTTTATTTGTTAGTTTGAAATTTAAGATGTTCTTATGATCTTTACCACAACTATATTTTGATATTTTAGACTTTCAGTCATTAGACTATATTAATGATAACATTGATAAGAAATTAATTGCAATAGTTTACTAAATGATGGGATATTATTATTTGCATGTTGATCATAAATAAAATTAATATCTCTATTATACCGATTTATTGCAATAATTATTTCTTCACCCTCTTTTCTTTTTAATTAATTGTTGTCTACTATTATTTTGTACAATTTTTAAATAAGATATTTTCATCTGTTACAATATTATATATATATATTCTTGGTCAATATCAACATAACTTCTGTTATGAATTTCAGGCTTTATATTATTGATTTTTATATGAATAACACTTATCAATGCCTTCAAGTATTAATTTAATTTCTTTCGATTTTGTTGATAGATTTACAGATTAGGAGTACTTATGACGTCTAACAATAGTAATCATAAATGAAGTTTAAATTCTTTGTTGTGTTTTCTCATAAAAAAATTAATGTTTTCTGACAATATGTTAGATTTAATGGAATAACGTATCGTTCAATATTAATAAGTGGAAATTGAGAATCTTCTATATTGTTGTTATACTCAATGGATTGTAGACTTTGAAATCGGTGAGTGTACTAAAGGTTAGACTTCTTTATTTTATCTATTCATTATTCAATAATATATATTTATGAAATGCTAATTTTTTAAATTATAATAATGATAATAAATAATAATTTTAAAATTTTACAAATAAAATTTTAAAAATAAATTGCAAAGATTTTTTTTTTAAAAAAAAACACATGACAATGATATACACAAATGCACATTTAAAGTTATTAATTAATGGACTAAAAAATATAGTTATTTTGTTTCCCCACAAACTTCAATGATATTTTGAATGAACATTTAATATAAATTATAGAATTTAAATAAAATATAATAATAATATAATTTTTAAAATTTAACTTTCTAACTAATTAAACTTTTGAATTTCAGATTTGAGTTAATTTTAAATTGTTTGTAAAAATTTTGAAAAAAAAACTTAAATTACAAAAGAGGCAGACAAGGAGAAGATGTTACGCCTATGATAAAGTGGTGGGGTCAATCGTGGATATTTACATAAACGGATTGTGGAAAAGATGGTTATAGTTATCTACCTAGCTTAAAAATAATTGTAAATAAATTGTCTAAAATGTAAAATAATAATAATTATTAATTGAATACGTAAAATTATATTTTAATGTAAACATTTTTATTCTATGACTATATATATTAATATAAAAAATGAGTTGTCTATGAATTTTAAAATCCTAGATTTTTTTTTTAATGCAGAAGAATCTATATACTCTATTAATAATAATAATATTATGTGTATACATTGAAAGAGAGAAAAAATATCCCTCATCAAGTAGGGCATAAATCTTATGCATTGCTCAAAAAGGGCTCCTACGAATAAGGAATTAAGAAACTATTTAAAATTATAAAAAATATTTTTTAAAAACAGTTACATAATATTTTTACTTTATACTTTTTATTTGAGAGTGGTTAATTAATTTTTAAAATATAAGTTTAAAATTAGAAACAAAATAGGTAGTTTTAAAACTTACCTGGACAATTTAAGGATACTAATTATTATAATCTTAAATTTTAAGGATCACACATTATCTAATCTTTTAAGCTTTCAATATATTCTGTATTGCTTTTTTAACATTTCACGGCCTTTTAAGTAATATTGTTGTGAAGAGTAAGACGTTTTAACAAATGTTATTTACGTTTTTCCATAAAATTCGATAAAACTCTTATTTGACTTATTCAGATGGAATATCTTTGATAATACTATTTTTTTTAGAGCATGTTTTGATATATTCATAACTTATGAGGTATGGCTTATAAGAAAAGAGTCGGAAGATAGAATTTCTACGATCTTATTGCATCATACAAAAATATTGATATATTCATAACTTATGTGCTATGACAAATGATTCAACTGCAGCCCTTGCATGGCTACACTAATTGCACCCATTCACCAAGGAAAACACAAAGCTGGCTCAGCCTCTTCTTCTGAACATGACACTAGTTACTATCTTCTTGCATGGAAATGCAAATGTGGTAATAAGATTTACCACCCATGATATATTTTCTTATTTTATACCTCAAAATAAAAACTAAAATGGTGTATGCTTTTATTATATATCTCTATATATTTGTATAGTTTGTCATGTATTTATGAAACATCAGATTTTCTCTTATGATCAATTTCATTTTTAAGCCCATCTCCACTTTATATTTAATTAAGAATATTCTTATGTACTTGTATTATATATCAAAGATTACAACTTGGGCTTTAAAATAAACATTTATTTTAAATTATTTGTATTAACTAAAATTCAATTTTGTTTGAATTTTAATTTTAATTTTTTTATTCAAATAAAACTTAATGTTTGTCCATTAGAGATGTATCTATTTTGAAAATGTGTGATTTTTGCCCCACAAATTACAATGTTTTCCTGAGGATTAACATTAGAAAAAATTTGGAAGCATCTATGAGTGACTTCTTGTATAATGATGAAGATTGTCACCGTTTTCCCCAAATCTCTATAATATAAGCAAAATACCTTTTTTAAGGAAGGTCATTCTTACACCTTTTAAGTCTTTTTTTTTAATTTCTGTTTTAGATTATTAATTTTCTGACAAATATTAATGTAATTATTCCTGCGTTGCGGGGCTATATAAGTAAACAAGACTTGGACATTTTTCTTTAAATTTTATCAACCATGTCAAATAAATCCTTACTGCCTTTATTATTATATTATATTTATTTAGAAGAACTTCTTTGATAAGCTAAGACTAACAAATTATCTATCATATTTTATGTAATTGGCCCACGTATTCTTGTCCTTCCTCCAAGTTTCATCATATGAAAACGAGGTCTGAACTTCTTGTTTTCATATTACTTATTTCTTCTCACCTTGTCCTCTCAAATATACTCTAAATTTCAACAACATTCTTTTACTATCATGGTGAGCAAAAGACGTTCGCTAACTATCATATCTCTTAGAATATTAAGAGTTAGGTGACCTATAATCTATCAAATTTAAGAACTATGAGTCTTCTTTCCAACGCTGCCACGTTTGCGTCAATCTGAGTTTAGAGTAAACAATTATGGTTGATTTACTAGAGACGCTCTAACCTGGCAAAAGCTCTGTGATACGGAGTGGATACAGACCTCACTGTACGTTGGAATAAAATTTCGACTTTCAGTTCTTATTATTTCCTTTTTTAAACCCATTAGAGAGTCATCTAAATAGCCCTAAATGAGTAGAAAATCAGTTTTTCATAATTAAATCCTCTCATCCACTCCTAAAACTCTACGCTCAAGAACTTCAAGAAACATCAAGGCTAGGGTTCATCTTTCAATATTCTCCATCAAGCTTCCCTACTAAGGTATATAGGACTTTAATGAGGAATACTTTGATCCTCATGTCCAAGATTTCTCAATTTTTATGAACTTAATTCCATAGTTAGGGTTACCCAACCCACTTTTGAATATGACCCGAATTGCATGATTTCTTGAATTATTTATTCATGATTATGAATTCTTGACTATTTTACTTTTTTTTTTTATACTTTGTAGGATTTCTCATGGCCATTCTTATGAGTTATTGACACGATGCAACTTATGATTCATGAACCTTATATTTCAAAGCATGAAATTTTAGAGTCCTTATGCTATTGTGAAAACTATTTTAAGATTGTATAAGTTATACATGTTCTAGAAAATTTCTCATGATTTGAAAAATGTCTTGGACAGAGATTTTATCATATGATTTTAGAAAGAATAATTTGAGTTTCATCTCACATATTTGAGCATAGTCTCATAGCAAGATCTGTTTTAGAAAAAGATTTTTGAGCAAGACTCATTATAAGCTTCTAGATAAGCTAATAGATATTATGAGCTATTTAGATAGTATGTTTTGGTAGTAGTACTTAGCACCGAGTGAATGAAGGTTCTAGATAGCCCAAGTTTCAGAATTATGTGCCATCGTAGGATTATGTTTCACCACTTTGTCGGTTTATCATTTAGCCCTGAGAGGCTCAGGCTAGTGGATCCACATTAGATAGATAGGTTTGATACCCTGACAAGGTATAAGGCAACCCTTCCCAACTGAGATTGTAAGTTGGTGCATCATTAGCTCACATGATGTATGTCGGTTAAGAGAAACTCCCACCTAAAAGATTTACTTTATTTATTTTATATCTTCTTGATATTATCATTATAATATTTTCAGATAACATGATTTGCAGATATGCATCCTTCTAGATATGATTTCAGAAAATATGGTCTCAAATATACATTTGTTCTGTAATATCTATCTATATCTATATCTATCTATCTATATCTATATATACTCCCTTAAAAGTATGAGCTCCCAAACCTAAATGTCAAATTACTATAATATCCCCAATTTAAAATACTCAATTTTATTTTATTTATTTATTTAGTTAATTATAATATATTTAAACTAGACACCTTTTCAAATTAAAGGGTTGTCATTTTTCCAATGAGTTGTGACTTTTTCGAAGCGTTGTGACTTTTTTGAGGGGCTGTGACATTTACGATGAGTTCCGATTTTTTTGAAGGGTTGTAATGGTTGTGTCTTTTCCAAAGGGTTATGCCTATTTTGATGATTTGCGACTTTTCCGATGAACATTGACTTTTTTGAATGTTATGACTTTTCTTATAAGGTACCTATTCATACTACTATTTCTTAGCTATAAATAGAGGGGTTTCCTCTCACTTTTAATCTACGATTTTTAAATTTTCTACTCTTCTTCTTCTTTAAAAATCTCAAAATGTTATTTGCAAAAGCTTATTAAGTTCAAAATTCTACAAAATTCAAGGTGACACATAAGAAAGAGTTGGTGAATAAATTGTAAAAAATCATTCATCAATTCACACTCATATTTTCCTCTTACAATTTTCATCACACACATACATCAATATTGTTTGTATCATTTTAGAACATTAGTACCGTTTAAATGAAACTGCATATCTTATTTATTAAAAGAAGACTTCTTTACTATGAATAGTCACAACAATTTCAATCTTCATGTTTCTTCGGTCATAAATCACAACCATTCACTTCTTATAAATTCTTTGGGATCTCTTTTGTGCAACAATTTGAGATTATTTAATTTTTTCATAAACGATTCATTTGCAATCCATTGATATGGTTTGCCGAAGTTCTTAGCATGGAAATTTAGGTATTGACTTTCTATTAAGTAAGAAAAAAAAATCCATGGAAAGTTATCATTCAATAACCAATCCAAGTTAGGTTTCATTAGGATAGCTGGTAATCTTTGATTCAATTAGGTGAGAAGACCTTTCAACCTTAGAATCCTTATTATGTGAGAAAACCTTTCACAATAATGCTTTCATGTGTATATGAGAAGGTCATTTCAACAACACAACAACAACATCATCAGTGATACTTTACTCTCAAAGTATTCTTAAAACCTTTGCATAGATTTCATTAGAACATGCATAATTCCATAATTTACCTTTCAATGTTCAAAACCCACTTTCAACCCATCAACATCTAGAAAACATGGGTTAGACATGGATTTAATCATAAATTCATGTAATTTTATCAATACATGCTTGATTTCATAAAACTCTTCCTTCATAATAAAAATCCCATATCATATAATCATAACTTGAAAAGCATAGGAATTACATGGGTTCGTGGAGGATTCATCATAAAATCATAGTATTTCATCAATTCATGCTTAAGAGATCATAATTTAATCATTTAAGTCAATAATCAAGAGAACCCATGGAAATTGAAGAAAACCCTAACTAAATTGCGGATTTCTAACTTTGAAATAGGAGAATTTAGGAACTCTATTAATGGCAGTAATCCATGGATGAAAACTATCATACCTCAAAGCCAATTGCTTATTTTTAATGGAGGATTGTAGACTTGACTTGAAACCCTAGGTTGAATTCTTCTTCTTCAAGCTTTCTAGAGAGAGAAATATTTTTGAGAGGAGTCTTGTTCTTCTTTTAGAAATTTTGAGAGAGTGACTTTCTAATGGGGAAATTTGGGGGGTTAAAAATACTTATATATGAGTCTTAGTGAGGGGTAAAATGACATAGTATTAGGCTAGACTAATTAGGAAAAGACTCAACTGCCCGTAAAAATAACTCCTGACATACCGATCTACGGACACCTACCAACGGACCGTGGACTGACCGACGGTCCGTCCTGCACCACCGTCGACCACCGTTAGAAGCTACAATTTGGGGGTCTGACTTACGGACCCTCGACTACAGACCATGAATCCCTCGACAGTCCGTTGGTCAGGCCGTGAGTCTGCACTTTCTGCCTGAACCCTAAACCCTAAACCCTAAACCCTAAACCTTAAACCCTAAACCCTAAACCCTTGCTTATTTTTAATGGAGGATTGTAGACTTGACTTGAAACCCTAGGTTGAATCCTTCTTCTTCACACTTTCTAGAGAGAGAAATGTTTTTGAGAGGAGTCTTGTTCTTCTTTTAGAAATTTGAGAGAGTGACTTCTAATGGGGAAATTTGGGGGTTAAAATACTTATATATGAGTCTTAGTGAGGGGTAAAATGACATAGTATTAGGCTAGACTAATTAGGAAAAGACTCAACTGCCCGTAAAATAACTCCTGACATACCGACCTACGGACACCTACCAACGGACCGTGGACTGACCGACGGTCCGTCCTGCACCACCGTCGACCGCCGTCAGAAGCTACAATTTGGGGGTCTGACTTACGGACCCTCGACTACGGACCATGAATCCCTCGACAGTCCGTTGGTCAGGCCGTGAGTCTACACTTTCTGCTTGAAGTTTGGGTGACCAACCACGTACCACACCCACATCCGTGGTCCCATCCATGGGCCGTGGATAGCCTTTATCGAATGGCACCAGCAGCTTCTGAAAATAATATTGTCTTGGCCTTTTAGAATTCGGGGTGTTACACTAGATATAGTAATTTTGAGGTTCTTACGATGACATTCGAGTTGATGAATCCCCCTATTTGTTTTTATGAACCTAGTGAATAGCATGTAAATATCATTTTTAGATTTTTTTGTGATTGTGTTTATTGATGATAATCTCGTGTATCATGATAAAAGTTCGAGCAATGAGACCATCTCCAAATGGTGCTTATAGTAGTCCTAGGTAACAAATTGCTCCCACCTCGTTGGTGGTGTGAGAAACCACCTCATCTTCTCTTCCAACATCATTGTCTTGCCCATGACAACTGGAATTATTACCATGATGCGCACTCACTTCTTCATCTCTCAAGAGATAACCACAAGAATCCCAAACATATGACTATTCAACTAAAAAACAAATTAATTTGCAAATTACTTCTTAAACTAAATTCCTAACTACCATTCCCTGACAGTGGAGCCATTTTTGATAACGCTCAAATCACTCCTCAAAACAAATTAAAAGAGTTAGCAGTCATTATTAATAAAAACACCCAACTAAGAGGTAGGGTCGAATCCCACAAGGAATGGTGTACGGTAAAGAATCTAGTCAAAGAATTAACAGGCAATTAATTCCAATGAAATTAAAAGAACAAATGGGTTGCTAGGTCCACCAACTTTAACAACAAAAAGTCAAACACCAAATAAAGAATTTTAAAATAATTAACTATTCACAAAACTAAAGGACTTTAGAGGTGTGGAGGTCGAGTGTTGATATAACTTGGGATATTATAGAATTTCTCATTACAACCGGTTAATCATAAATAAGCTAGGTCATCATAATTGAGGCTAATCTTCTTTCGATCTCCAAGCTTTCTTGCATACAATATCCTTTCGGTCTCATATATATGCCATTCAAAACAACCCAAATCTTTAGATCTATAATAAAGTGACCTATACTATAGCTATTGAGTAGATTACCCACTCATATTGGTGTCTTTTGAGCACCATTACAAGATCGAAACTTAAATTGAGTTGGCCATCTCTATCAATGAATTAATCACTTGATAATCAGTCAAAACTATGATTAGTTGTCATAAAATATAGCAATTCAACAAATCCACTAGATTAAATCAACTCCCAACTCCATAATCACACCCCAAAAATTGGGGGGTTTTAACCACATATTGCAAAGTGTAAATAAAATATACCTTGCATGAAATTCGCCATGCATAGCATGAATTTAGTATTTAATAGCAAACCCATGCCAAATCCTACATGAATTTCACAAATTCAAGTCTTTACAATTGAAAGATTCAATAATAAAAGTGTTCTTGATTAATGGAAGATGTTTCTCTCTCTAGAATGTTTTGAATATTTCTATCAATTTTTTCCGCCACACTTTCCCTCTCTTCTAGGCCCTATAGGTTCCTAAAATTTCACCCTAAATGAAGCTTCATGTACCTTTCGGTGACCTTAGCTGAGTTCGCCAACCGCATTCGGGGAATCACCCTTCTTTCTTCATTTAACTTCTTTTTCATACTTTAAGCTTCAGATGTTCTAGTCTCGTTAAGCGATTTTGTTTGAGTCCACTTTTGTAAATTTTGCTAATTGGGGATTTCTACCTCATATCCCCTTTTGAATCAACTTTTCTTTGTCAGCAATGTCATATTCAGTGACATTCACTTACTTCGCCTTATGTCTTTCGGCGGATCATCATTCTTGGTCCTCGTCGCTGATTGAACTATTGGATATTGACTCAGTGCACTATCAACTTAGGTGGTCTCAGACTTCTTTGGTGACTCACCCTTCTTATTGGGAGATCAACAATGTGTGGATTTGCACTTCCTTTTGTATTTTTGGCCATTCTTTCAACATCATCCCTTCCCTTATCCAATTACTTTCATGGATGAAAATCATCAACATTCTCTCACAATAGGACAAAGTTAAGCATTGAGGGTAATAATTATTAAGATAAAGGGACCTTAAATAAGAGCGAATCTAAAACTCATGGGTGCAATTCTTGGGTTGAGTGTTAATTTAATATAGTGGGTATTGTGTTATGATCAATTTTGTTGTGGTTCATACTTGAAATGGGCTAATTAGCATGGGGTTAACTTATGGGTTAAGGTTGCAATCTTAATTCCTACTTCCGATCTCCGGTTGATTCTCGGAAGAGATAAATTGGAGAGGATAATTAGTCTAATACTAGAAATTTAAGTTTAATGTGTGTAACTTTCTTGAAAATAGAGTTTATGGTCAGAACTATTTTCCCTATTCCTGCATTGAAAAAAAGAATATAGGAAGGTATTGGGTTGTTTAATATAGCATATAGATGAGACCAAAAGGAGATTCTATGTAAGGACGCTATGAGATCGAATGGAGATTAGTGACATTGAAGATGAACTAGCCTATTCATGAATGCTCATCACTATAGAGTAGCACAATTACCCATAGATTGCTTGTTAATTCTTAGATTCTCCGAAATGTTAGTTTAATTGTGACCTTTCATAACCAATTTTTTTTGTTAAATTGGTGGAGTCATCCACCCACTAGTTTTTACTATTACAAATGAATGATTTTCCAAACAAAATTTCTTGGTAGAATTCTTTACGATATACCATTCTATGTGAGATTGGACCCTGACTCTTAGTTGGATATTCTTATTGACTAAGACCACTGTATCTTTTAATTGGTTTTAAAGAGTACATTTGAGCGTTATCACCCACCCAAACATAGTTCACTCAACCCTTTATGTTTTAGTTAAACTAAGCCATATTCTATCAACTTCGATGAGCTCTCATTAGCTCGCCTAATCTGTTTGGCAAAATTGCCTTCTTAGTTGATGAGCCTTAGATCCTGTTTTGAGCTGTGTTTTTTAGATTATATTTTACTAACCTTCACCCCATCATTGTTTTGAAATGTCGTGCCTCTTAGGATTTGGCAAAACAAAATGCAAGAGAGTAGTGACCTCCGACTATGAGTAAGACTCTCTATTTCCACCCTTCTGAAGGGAAACACAGGGATTTCTAACAATGAGCCCTCTAAGGATCCTCAATAAAAAGACCACTATGCGCTATTCTGCACACGTGAGTGAAGCCTAGACTAAGCTGGTGGCCAAAAAAGGGCGAATATCTGGTCCAAGGTGCCAAAAACATCTCAAGCTCAGTCACATGCCTTATGTGTTCTCCCCCATCATTGCTGCAAAATCCCTCAATTGGCTCAAAGCGGCAAGAGAACATACCATCCTTTGGGAGAGGTGACTTTTTAATGATAGGGTCATGAGTGACTACCCAAATATCTAGGAGACAATTAAGTTTGATGGGTTTAAGTGGTTTACAAGAGGTATTCAGGTTCGCTTAAAAAAAAGATCATATGGTTTCTGTGTAAGTGGTTTGACCTGTTGATGTTTACGTAATCAAGACACAACTTCCAATGCAAGTATCTACGATCGTACAATAGTAAAGTAACCCAACCAAGGGTTGGGATCGTTCCCACAGGGAGTGGTTTTGAGAATTAGTAGAAAAATAAAATTAAGTTCTAACTAGTCATAGCTAAAAACATTTTCGAATAAAAACATGCTAAATCTAAGGGGTGACACAAAAGTGTCAATTATCAATGGAGGGTTTTGTCACAAGTAAGCAAAAGAGCAAAAATGCAAAGAGTACTAATCAAGGAGATAGGGTTCTTGGGATGGGATAGGAATACGGGATAAGCTATACTATTGGGTACATGCTTTTGATAATAGATCTGTTGAATATTTGTGACTAGGCTAGACTATAGAGGGGGTAAATTCTCTCTCGAGTAACTTACCTAGAATCAAATGGGTTCCTCTCGGACACCCACTTGCCACATGAAGAACAACTTCCGCCTTAGCCCACTCACTCTCTCGAGCTGAGTGTGTGCGAGAAGGACTAGGGTTCACTCTCTCGAGCTAAACCTCATGTCGACCCAATCCACCGACCATCAATTTAGTAGTCTTAGTTTTACGAACTCTCTCTCGAGCAAGCCGAAACACAAAAGGTGAAATCGTATTTGCAACTACAATTTCATTAAGTTCCACCACAACTACTAAACGAAATCATATCTAAACAACAAATAAATCATCAACAAGCAAGACCCAACAAATAATCTAACCCATATTCACAAAATCACACCCCAAAAATTGGGGTTTTAGCTACACATGTAAAAGAGATAAAAATTTATACCAATATGAGTTTGCATTCAAATGGGTATGAAGATTTAAGTCTCAAAACAAACAAAGCGTGAAGAATCCAAGAGACCCAAACCCAAAATCATGAAGTTGAAACCCTTTGAACCTTCAAGTTCTTCGAAACCCTCTCCAAACTTAGAACTCAAAAATAGAAGCAAAGTATGAAAACTTACTGTTCAAAGCTAAAAATTCGATTCTAGAAAAATAATTCTCAACGAGTATTTATAGTTTTCAAAAATCTGTGCTGCGAAGGATCACTCGGCGAAGTTAGTCGGAATTGCCGATCAACTCGGCGATCCGCCCTTTGGTATAGTTCATCGCCGTCTTGCGTTAGCCTTCAGCATCATCGTATTTTGGATCATTAGGTGACATAGTACTGCTTCGCGGAACTACTCGGCGACACGCCAACTGCTCATTCCACCGCTGATTTGATCCTTTCCTTTAGGGCTCAACACACTAGAACAAAAGGCGAGGATAAAACCTTTTGCCGACTCGCCGAACGGGTTCGACGATTCTCAGATCTTCATTTCTTCGTTCTTTCAGCTACTTTTTTCCTTTTTGCTAAGTAGTGTCCATGCTTTCCCTCAAAATTCAAATACCTGAAACTTAAGGGTTTTCATCAGAATTTGAGACAAAATATGCATTTGAGGACACTAATTCTATCAAAATATAGCCCTAAATGAATTCCAATTCGTGGACTCATCAACACCCCCAACTTAAACTTTGCTTGTCCTCAAGCAAACTCAAGTTCAGACGTTCAAAAAGGTTGTCTCGAACAGTGCTACACATGACTCAATCATGAATGCACATAACAAGACTTAATTTACTTATGCAAAGATCAAATGTGCACTCAAAGATTCAAGTTGTGACTCACCAATATCAAAGAATCTCATGCTCACAATACTTGCTTCAAATGCAAGTTCAAGCTCAACCAAAGTGTTCAAATGCCCTCACGCATGTAATGATTCCATATTCACACAATGGTTCACAATTTAAAGCTTCGAAATCAGATGCAAGGCTCACACTCACAAAGAAGAATACAATGCATAATTTCACCCATAGGTTTGCCCGTATTTTCCAATCAACATTTGTTTCAGCTCACTCAAGATCAAAAAGGTCTTTTCAAGGCTTGTAATGGGGCTGAGTGCAAATGTATGGTCATGTAGGCTCAATGACTTTCATCCCCATGAAATGTGGTGCTCACAACAGTTCTTTTCCTATTTTTTCATCATTCTCTTTAGTGCTCATAAGTCATCTTATTATTCAATTTCCATGGATTGTTAGAGAACCCCATCTCTTTTGTACTTTATTCCACAACTTTCTTTTTCATTCTTTTTCTTTTTCTTTCTCTCTTCTTTTTTTTTGTATGGAGGGGTTCCATCTTTTTCAAAA
>NW_006239011.1:1060157-1084279 GCF_000226075.1 Solanum tuberosum | reverse complement strand
AACGGGGAAAATTCTAGGATCCATCATGCATAGTTCACATGTAAGCTCATCACACTAGGCATTGACACTATCAGTCAAACAAGACTCCACACTTCCTCTAGTGTGCAATAATCATCACAAGAGACTCAATTCGATACTAGGCTAGTCAAAACGACATGCAAAGAGTTCACATATTGTCTATGCAACTTTATTTGGCCTCATCGTAGCTGCATATTCATGTTCGTTCGATTGAGAGCACCATTCAAGTCATCAATATTGATCGGAACCGAGACTTAAATTTTACAAAAAAACATCCACATTCAACACACGAGAGGTGGCAAAAAATTTTGGATGGTTCAAAATCATTTTGCAATTTAAAATAAAAGGAGCCACAAGCTCAAACATCCATAAAAACAGTATATCAAACACAATTTTTAAACAGAACAGCCCAAATACATACAAAAAAACATGAGTCACAAATAGCACACAAAAGCCTCACCCCACCACAATTAAAAAGTATTTGTCCTCAAATGCAAATGAAATAAAGTATCCAAAAGTGCAAGTAAGTAAGACAGAGAGGGAGGTAGAGAAAAAATCCTGTCTACATAGTCGCTCCATCTGTCTGGGCATCAGTGCCTGATGTGTCAACCTGGAATTTGATAATGGCCCCAGGAGCTACTTTAGAAGATTCAGCGGCAACTGACTTACTAAGATTGTCCAAGTCATGAGCCGCAAAAAAAGGAGTGGATAGCTATGAAGAATCCACGTCTCCACGAGGGAATAGTGGGGTCTCAGGGATTTGGTCTCTTGCTGGCACTGGGCTTCTTGCCCTCATTATCCATTTTGGAAGGATTTGTTGCCTTTGTATTTTTACCTGAAATTTTTTGTCTCTTGTTTGTCGGGGTTGGCATATCTCTTCCAGCTACTTTTGGTCTAGCCTTTTATGCAAAACTTTGACAAAAAGTTAGAAAGTATTCACACAAAAGCAAGGCAGTTCAATTGCAGAATCACTTCGCCGAACCAGTTGGCGAAGCGCACAACTACTTAGGCGATTCACCGAGTGCAGTGCATAGAGAATACAAGGGTGCAGACAAAGGGCGAACATAAAGTCTTTTGGAGAGGCGCCGAATGCGTTCGGCGACATCATGCTTCCCGCCGAAAGTTACAGAATTCAATCATCATATTTGGCATTAAATTAAAGGTGAGATGGGGATTTAAGGCGAACCGCCGAGTGATTCGGCGAGTTCGACCTAGCTCACCAAATGACCCAACGTGCCTGCCTTTGACCCAACTTCCCGAATGCAACCCGCAACCCCGAAAACAAAATTAAGGCATGCACAACTCAAATTAGGCATAGACCCAGTGACAATCATGCACAATCTACGATTTTTCATCCAATTTAAAGTGCGACCTTCACGAATTAACTATTTAACTTAGTACGGGTAAAATTTGCGAACCTAACAGGCAAACAAATATTCTAATCTTACCAGAGAGGCCCAATACACATCATCAAAGTAATGTCATTTCATTTGAATACAACTTTCGAGGAAAAGGACGTGGGGTTTGAAGTACCAACCTTTTATGCCAATCAAATGGATATTGAGATGCTAGGAAGCAATGTAATCCAACTTGTAGCACAATTCGATATTAAAAATACTATAAAAATGCAAGAAATGTAAGACTAGAGTGTAGTTGTGAGTTTGGGAAGACGAAAAAGTGAGGGCAAAGGAATGAATTTGAAACTTTTAAACCTTTGGCCTAAAAAATCATCCAGTTTTCGCCCATTCGGCGACATTAGTCAGGATCGCCAAATCACTTTGGCGTTTCGCCGAGTAGCCACTTGCCTCGCAGAATTTTATAGTACTTCCAGTTGTTTTGGGAGTCCAAACAGCAGTCTCTGTCGGGATCGCTGACATGGTTGGCGGTTCGCCAATAATTTCCTATGCTCGCCGAGTTTTACAGACTCCAATGTAAGATGGTCTTCAGTCTAACGGCGGTTTAGTTTGGAGTCACTGAACCATTCAGTGATTCGCTGATTGGACTTGTTGCTCGCCAATCTGCACTTTTTGTTTACTCTCCACACTTCCATCTACACAATCAACACACCATTATTTTATCAAAGCAAAGAAAATAATAAATGGTTTTGGGTTGCCTCCCAAACATCGCCTTAGTTAATGTCGTGGCACGACGTGGAAGTGCCTTCAAGCATCCTCCAGATACACCACTTTAAATGGGGGTCCTTGATATTCAACTTCTATGACACCATTAGTGAACACCCGCGTTACTATAAAAGGTCCAGACCATTTGGATTTGAGTTTTCCGGGAAAGAGTCTAAGTCGAGAGTTGTATAGCAACACTCAATCTCCCACCTTGAAGTCCCTCTAGAGTATTCGAGCATCATGCCATTTCTTCATCTTTCCTTTGGAAATGGTTGAACTTTCATAAGATCTGAGTCTAAATTCATCCAGTTCATTCAACCGCTCTACCCTTCCCCTTGAAGTTTTTGACCAGTCTAAATTTAAAGCTTTCAATGCCCACAATGCTTTGTGTTCCAGCTCGACGGGCAAATGACAAGCCTTACCAAAAACCAACTGATATGGGGACATACCAATATGTGTTTTTTAAGCGGTCTGATATGCCCAAAGTGCATCATCGAGCTTCCTAGACCAGTCAGTTCTATTGGCATTCACTATTTTTGCCAGGATGCTTTTGATCTCCCGATTTGATACCTCGATCTGGCCACTTGTTTGGGGATGATAGGGAGTTGCTACTTTGTGCTTTACCCCATATTTGCTCAGTGCCATTGAGAACCATTTATTGTAAAAATGGGATCCCCCATCACTAATAATTGCCCTAGGAGTGCCAAATCCTGCAAAGATGTAACGTTTCAAAAATTGGACAACACTTTTTCCTTCGTTGTTTGGAAGTGCAATAACTTCCACCCATTTGGAAACATAATCTACAGCCACCAAGATATATTTATTTCCAAATGAGCTCACAAATGGGCCCATCAAATCTATCCCCCATACATCGAATAGCTCAACCTCTAAAATAGGAGTGAGAGGTAATACGTGTCTTCTAGACACCCCACCTTGCTGCTGACATTGAGAGCATTTCTTTGCGAATTCATGTGTATCCTTGTAGAGGGAAGGCCAGTAATATCCACTCTGGAGCACTTTAGCGGCGGTGCAAATACCACTATGGTGACTTCTCAATGGATAGGTATGACAAGCATGGAGAATTTTGACTGCTTCTTCTTCCGGAACACACATCTAATGATATGGTCAACACACTCTCGAAACAAGTATGGTTCATCCCAAAAGTACTTTTTAACATCGAACATGAACCTCTTCTGTTAGTAAAAGGTCAACTCATCCGACATCAACTCACACACAATGTAATTTGCAAAATCTGTATACCATGGCGTATGTTTGTGAGATATTGCAAACACATGTTCATCGGGGAAGGAATCGTCTATGTCGACCTCATGCTCAGATTTTCCCTTACTTCCAACCTTGATAAGTGATCGGCCACTTGATTTTCACATCCTTTTCGATCTTTTACCTCAAAATCAAATTCTTGTAATAGTAGCACCCACCTTATCAATCTTGGTTTTGCATCTTTCTTTGCCATCAAGTAATGAAGTGCAACATGATCAGTATGTACGATTACTTTGGTGCCTAGCAAGTATGCCCGGAACTTTTCAAATGCACAAACTACCGCAAGCAACTCTTGTTCAGTGACTGTATAACTGCGCTGGGCACTATTTAGGGTCCTGCTTGCGTAATAAATTGGGTGAAATAGTTTGTTGCACTTTTTCCCCAACACGACCCCCAATGCCATACCACTAGCATCACACATTACTTCAAAAGATTTGGACCAATTTGGGCTGATGATAATCGGAGTTGAGACTAGTTTCTCTTTCAAACACTGAAATGCAGCCATACAGGCATCAACAAAATAGAATTTCGCTTCCTTCTCTAAGAGTTTGCATAATGGGTGTGCAATCTTTGAGAAGTCTTTAATGACCCTTCGGTAGAACCCTGCATGCCCCAAGAAGCTGCGAAAACGCTTCACTGAAATTGATGGGGGTAATTTCTCAATGACCTTGATTTTTGCCTTGTCAACTTCCAGCCCTTTTTGCGACACCTTGTGCCCGAGAATAGTACCTTTCTTCACCATAAAGTGACATTTCTCCCAATTCAGAACCAGATTCGTATCCACGCATCTTTGGAGCACCTGCCCTAAGTGTGTCAAGCATTTCTCAAACGTATCCCCTACAACTGAGAAGTCGTCCATGAATACCTCCATAGAGTCTTCGACCATATCCGTAAAAATAGATAACATGCAACGCTGAAATGTTGCTGGGGCATTACATAACCCGAATGACATCCTTTTGAATGCAAATGTTCCATAAGGGCAAGTAAAAGTGGTTTTCTCTTGATCTTCCGGCGCAATAGAGATTTGATTGTAACCGGAATACCCATCTAAAAACCAATACCAATCTTTTCCGATAATCGGTCAAGCATCTGGTCCATAAAAGGCATTGAGAAGTGGTCCTTTTCGGTCCATGAGTTAAGCTTTCTATAATCCATGCATACTCTCCACCCAGTCACTGGTCTAGTCGGCATGAGTTCCCCCTTTGCATTTGGGACTACAATGATACCTCTCTTTTTTGGCACAGATTGTACCGGGCATACCCATTTACTAACTGCAATCGGGTAGATTACTCCCGCATCTAACCAGTTGATAATCTCCTTTTTCACTACCTCTTGCATTGGTGGGTTCAATCTCCGTTGATGTTCCACGCTATGTTTACATTCATTATCAAGACGAATCTTGTGCATACAGATACCAGGAGGAATGTCCACTATATCAGCTACGGTCCATCCTATAACTTTTATATGCTTCTGCAGTATTTCAATGAGCAAGTTCACCTGCCTTTCAAGCAAGTCTTCTGCGATAATCACGGGTAAAATATTATTGACTCCCAAGAAGACATATTTGAGATGAGAGGGTAGTGCTTTTAACTCCAGATTTGGCGGTTCCTCAGTTGATGGCTCTGCAGGAGGATTTTCTCTATTTTTCAAGTCAATATCCAACTTGATTGGATTCCTTGCATACACTCCTAATCTCGATAAGGCAACTACCACTTCATCATAGCCTTGAACTTCAGATTCATCATAATTAGTAAGCACAAATTCAATGGATTCATTCTTTCGCATCAAATGGCTCACACTTTCCATCGCTTCATCTATAACATCCTCAGTTGACACCACATGGATATCGCTTGGCTGTTTCATGGATTTGCATTTATTGAAGGTTACCTCATCATTGTTCACCCAAAACTTCAATTTCCCGCTTTCGACAGCCACCAATGCCGTCCCGGTTGCTAAGAATGGTCTTCCCAAAATAATGGGGATTTCAGCATCGATGTCACAGTCCAAAATCACAAAATCAGCCGGAAAGATGAACCGATCTACTTTTACCAAGATATCATAAAGTATCCCCACTGGATGCTTGATTGATCAATCCGCCAAAAGAAGTCTCATTGTGGTTGCCTTTGGTTCACCTTAACAAAATTGCTTGTAGATTGCATATGGCATCAAGTTGATGCTTGCTCCTAAATCGCAGAAAGCTTTAGCAAATTGGAGCATACCAATGGTGCACGGGATAGTGATTGCCCCAGGATCGTCTCTCTTAGTGATTAGCTCTTTTGTCATAATTGCGCTACAACTATGGGGTACTTCAATAGTTTCATAGTCCAAGCTCTTTTTCTTTGTAACTAGCTCTTTCATGAATTTGGCGTATCCCAACATTTCCAACAATGCTTCCACCAGAGGGAGGTTAATGGATAATATCTTGAACACTGACAAGAACTTTTTGAATTTCTCGTCTTCATTCTTGTTTTTCAAGTGTTGGGGAAATGGTGGAGGTATCTTGGGTAAAAGGTGTATGACTTTTGGAACTTGAACTTGTTTCTCCGCTTCCTCCTGTGGTTCTTTGGCAAGGTTTTGTCGAATAGGTAATTATTGTTCCTCCATACCTTGGCTCTCTTCATGCTTTTGAGTATCCTCCTCTTTCATCACATTCCCTATTGCCACCTTTCCGCTACTAGTAACTACAACCAGCTCTCTTTTAATATCTTCGATCAGTGTTTTGGACGTTAATTGAGTTGATAAAAGACTCAATTGACCTTCCAGCATTTTGATGGCATCAACATGAGAATTCACTTTACTGTTCAACGATGAAAAGTCATGTTTCATCCCTTTTAGCAAATCATCAGAGCCCTCAACTTTATCGAGTATGCGTGACAATAAATCATTTACTCGAGGACTACTTGCACTCCCTTTGGATTTTGGGCTTTCACTCAAGTGAGTATGGTCCTCCTCATGATCATCCTGCTCAGCCCAATCTTGCCAATATCTCTTTGGTTCTTCACCCCTATAATAGTTCCAACCTTGATTTCCTCCCCGCTGTTGATAGCGTGGGTGGAAACCCTCCTCGTGTCTTCTGGAGTTCCAACCTTGGTTCTCCCCCGATCTTGAGTAATCGAAAGAAGAACCCTCATCAACTCAAAATACTCCATATGTCCCCTTCATGTGTTCTTGTAGAATTTTCATTTGAGACAACATCTTTTTGATGTTTTCGTCCCTCTCCCTTTCTTTATCGAGTTGTTCTTGTGTTAATCTGAAGCAAAGTGGGGAAACTTGATCATCTTTGGTGTACCATGCCTGGTTTACTTTAGTCATACCATCTAGGAGAAATGAGGCTACTTCAAATGATTGTAACATTATTCCTCCTTGTACCAATTGATCAACTATCTCTTTATTAACCGAGTCCAGACTATGGTAAAAGTGTTGGAGCAACAATTCACTTGGCAGTCCATGCGTTGGGCACTTGCGCAAAAATCTCTTGAACCTTGTCCATGATTCGTGAATTGGTTCACCCTCCTTTTGCTTGAAATTCTGAATGTCGTCCCTCAGTTTCATCATTCTTGATGGAGGAAAGAATCTTTCGTGAAAGGCCATAACACTCCTCCCATGATTTGATGGAGTTGTTTGGAAGCTCGACCAACCATTTAGTAGCTCCCCCGGTCAATGATAATGGAAATAAGCGAAACCGTATGGGATTCTTGAGATAGGTTCTTGAAAGATAAAGGGGTGCACACTTACACAAAGCTTCGTATATGTTCATGCGGATCTTCATGCTCTAACCCTCCAAATAAACCTCTTAAATGTATGAGCTAGAGTGTCGCGCTAGTAACTTAAAACATTGCATTTCTGTCGGCTTGTGGCATGCAAATTGCACCTATCTCACTCACGTGGGAAGGGTTGTAAACACTATTAACATCATCGATGTCGTCTCGATGAAAAGCATCACCTGATATGCTAGTAACTTCAAACATTGCATTTCCGTTGGCTTGTGGCATGCAAATTGCACCCATCTCACCCATGTGGGCAGGGTTATAAACACTATTAACATGATCGATGTCGTCTCGATGAAAAGCACCACACGCTGGATGACCCGCTTAGTAGCTATTCTCCCCGTTTGCACTCATATGTCCTGTTGTGACACACAAATACTCAAAACAAAACTGAAAATTAAGTGAGTAAACTACGACTAACAAGAACAAAAATTCTACTAAGCTAAGAATTGTCAAATAAAACCACTCCCCGACAGCGGTGCCATTTTGATGTTTGCGTAATTAAGACACAACTTTCAATGCAAGTGTCTACGATCGTACAATAGTAAAGTAACCCAACCAAGGGTTGGGATCATTCCCACAGGGAGTGGTTTTGAGAATTAGTAGAAAAATAAAATTAAGTTCTTATTAGTCATACCTAAAAATATTTTTGAATATAAACATGCTAAATCTAAGGGTGACACAAAAGTACCCATTATCAATAGGGGTTTTGTCACAAGTAAGCAAAAACAGCAAAAATGCAAAGAGTACTAATCGAGGAGATATGGTTCTTGGGATGTGATAGGAATACGAGATAAGCTATACTATTGGGTACATGCTTTTAATAATATATCTGTTGAATATTTGTGACTAGGCTAGACTATAGAGGGGGTAAATCGAGCAACTTACCCCAAATCAAATGGGTTCCTCTCGGACACCCACTTGCCGGATGAAGAACAACATCCGCCTTAGCCCACTCACTCTCTAGAGCTGAGTGTGTGGGATAAGGGCTAGGGTTCACTCTCTCGAGCTAAACCTCATGTCGACCCAATCCACCGGCCATCAATTTAGTAGTCTTAGTTTTACGACCTCTCTCTCGAGCAAGCTGAAAACACAAAGGTGAAATCGTATTTGCAACTACAATTTCATTAAGTCCCACCACAACTACTAAATGAAATCACATCTAAACAACAAATAAATCATCAACAAGCAGGATCCAATAGATAATCTAACCCATATTCACCAAATCACACCCCAATAATTGGGGTTTTAGCTACACATGTAAAAGAGATAGAAATTTATACCAATATGAGTTTGCATTCAAATGGGTATGAAGATTTAAGTCTCAAAACAAGCAAAGAGTGAAGAATCCAAGAGACCCAAACCTAAAATCTTGGAGTTGAAACCCTTTGAACCTCCAAGTTCTTCAAAACCCTCTCCAAACTTAGAACTCAAAAATAGAAGCAAAGTCTGAAAAATTACTGTTCAAAGCTATAAATCCGATTCTAGAAAAATAATTCTCAACAAGTATTTATAGTTTTCAAAAATCTGTGTTGCGAAGGATCCCTCGGCGAAGTTAGTCGGAATTGCCGATCAACTCGGCGATCCGCCCTTTGGTCTAGTTCATCGCCGTCTTGCGTTAGCCTTCAGCATCATCGTATTTTGGATCATTAGGCGACATAGTACTACTTCATGGAACTGCTCGGCGACACGCCAACTGCTCTTTTTCACCGCCTATTTGATTATTTCCTTCAGGGCTCAGCATACCATAACAAAAGGCGAGGCTAAAACCTTTTGGTGACTCTCCGAACGGGTTCAGCGATTCTCAAATCTTCATTTCTTTGTTCTTTCAGCTACTTTTTTTCCTTTTTGCTAAGTAGTGTCCATGCGTTCCCTCAAACTTCAAATATCTGAAACTTAAGGGTTTTCATAAAATATTGAGACAAAATATGCATTTGAGGACATTAATTCTATCAAAATATGGCCCTAAATGAGTCCAATTCGTGGACTCATCACCTGTCACATAGAGTTATAAAGGTGGACCAACAACATAATATAATTGAAATTAGGCACACCAGGGAATACAAAAATTATGATCGTTTATCATTGCACAAAATGCTAAACAAGTGTATTACGCTCTATATCCATTGCGTAGAGATACAGTTGATTGGTGGGTTGTTATAAAGACTAAGCCTCCATTGACCAACCATTATGTGCATCTTAGTGTATCACCTTAATCTACACCTGTACCTAGTGCTACACAAGATAAGACGTCTTCTCTAGCACTTGGACAAAGGGACAGGCTTCGAAGAGTCATGATTGAGTCGGATGGATCATCGTATGTTTGTTTTGTTATCTATTTGTAACTTTATATTATATATTTCTCCTAGTTAATATATTATTAATGAACTAACATGATTATTATGAGATTCGTAGGTTGACTCCTGTAAAGGATGTTGCTCGGGCTTTAAAAGAGTGTGTTATATGACTGTTTACACATACTTGTCAGTCTTGAAGCGAGATCCCCAAAAGTATATGTCAGACAATGTTGAATGAATTTAAGGTATATATTTTTTAGTTAAATTTAATAATTTTAGTATACTTTACTTTTTTTACTATGTAACGCTATTCAAATTATTTTTAGATTGTGTGTTCTTGGGAATCGAAGTACAATATAGTCATTCAGAACACATTTGAGAGGAGATCATCCGTTAGACTGTCTAGCTAGCTAAAGAAAGGGATATTGATCAGCGTCCGAGTAGGATGTTCCCTGTTATTTTTGATCAATTGCGTCAATATAGGAACACTGATAAGTTCAAGGAAATGTCCAACAAGTCAAAAAGGCTAGAGACATTCTTAAGGGTGGCTCATTGCACACTGGAGATGCAAAGAACGTTAAAACAATTACAAGAGATGGTAAGTTCTAATTAAAACTTTTAATTAAATAATTAGTTGATTAATATCTTTATAAATTTCATTTTTTATTTGTAGGAAAATGAAATGGGGTGCACTCCCCTTGAACCTGAGGTTTTCAAGAGGACTTATGTAAAGAAGAAAGAAAATGAGTCGGATCTGATGTGTGGGTAGAGAAAAGAGTCGAACGAACTTTTGTAAGTTATTTAATATGAATAAGGAATATGAATAGTGAATATATATATATAGGATTATAGTCTGATGCTAATTTTAATTTTTAATATGCATGGAGAGTATCATCCATACGTGAATGAGAATCTAGATAGTTCAGTCCAAATGACATCTGAACTATCCACTCAAATTTGGATAGAGAAAGTGGTAGGTGCACACACAAGGGTATAGTCTATGGTCAAGGCTCTCGAAATGATGTACGATGACTCCAGTCAAGCTTAGAAGGTATTGGATCATCACTACAAGCTGAGGCACTAGACGATGTTCAGATAGCTGCTATATCGACTCAAATAGAAAAACTTACAACACCAATGACAGAGTCTGAGCGAAGAAGAGTTGCTCAACAAGAAAGCATGAGTTGACCGTTCAAAAAATCAAAGAGCAAGTGTTGAACCTCACTTGTAGATTTGCTACATCGTCTCCTGCCGTTGGCATCGATGACGAGAGTTAGGATGAAGATGATTTCATAGATTCCACTCCCTAATTAGCTTCAATCTCTTTAGATTATGATTTTCTTATTAAAATTTTGAAACAAATTTTGAAAGACTTTATAAGTCTTTAAATTGTGATTTAGCTATTTTTAAAAGTTATTTAAGTTTGTTATTTTATATTTTGTGTAGCATGTTTATTATGTATTTTGTTTGATTGGGCTAAATTGATTTGAATTAAATTGAATTTGCAGGTGGGCAGTAGAAACTTTCCATTTCTACTGTCAGAATAATGCATAAAAAGCGACGGACACAGTGGTTTTTTCCATCAATTTTCTACATTTAAAAAAAAAATTACCCAGATAAATTACAGACAGGGTCCTTTAGTCCTTCGCTTTTCTGGACTTTTTAAAATCAAATTTCCAGAAAAGCGACGGACTATGTTGCTCTCTTGATTTTTAAAAAAAATAATATTTTTTTAAAGAGTGACAGATGGCGTCTCTTTTCAAGATTTTGAAAAAATTATAAAATTTAAGAAAGTGACGGACTGCATCACTTATTGTGAATTAAAAAAACTTAAAATTTAAAAAAAAGCTACGGACGATGTCACGTTATTCAAAATAATATATATTTTTAAAAAGTGACGCAGCTCGTCGCTTTTTGGGATGGTCTCCATCGCTTTTAGAAAAGCGTCGGGCCAAAAAATGGTGAACTTGACTTTGTTGCTTTTCTGTCGGTTTTGACCAAAAAAAGCGACGTAGTTTGCCGCTTTTGGCAATCATTTTTCGGCAATCTTTAGTAGTATTTTGTGTATTTTGTTATTTTTAGTATTATTTTGAGGCATTTTTATTATTTTGGTTTTTGTTATGATAGTTTATGGCTTTGATTAATTTTTTCTCTATAGCTATTTCCCCATGATTTTGGAGTTTTGAAATGAATATTTGACTTTTCATTGCTAATATTTGAGGATCGATTACGTCCAATATCAATTTCTTGGGTACCACTTATGATGAGAAATGTGTTTTTTGTTAATGTTTAAAGAAGAAATCGGTGTGACTTCACTTTTGAATCATATTTTTGATTCTTCTGTGTGTTGATGTGAGTTTTTTCAATGAAAATCGCGCGCAAACTTTCTGATTTTGTAGAGTTGTTCTAAATGATTGTATTTGAAATGCCAGGTGTGGTGAGGTCCTACTTGAAAGCATGCTTGTTGAATCCTTAAACTTTCCTTTTTAGACATATTGTCTAGCTTGTTGAATGCAAGTAATGATCTTGGGCCAAAACTTTGAGTGGAAATCCAAATATTTATACCGTTTGTGACTACCTTGTGACGATGTGCAATCATCTTTACACCTTTTGAGCCTAAAACATATGTTGTAAACTTAGTTGAAGCCTCTTGAGCCGAATTGTCCCTAACTTCTCACCCATAAGTCCTTTTCTAAGCCTTGATTTGTTTCAACAAACATCTTAGGCCAAAAACCTAAGCTGGAGGTGTGTACTGGAAGGAGGAAAGAAAGACAAGTGAAAAGAAAAGAAAGAAAAAGTGAGAGTCAAATAAAAGGGGTGTCAAATTAATTGAATGAATGATTGAGGTTTCAATCTCCATATGAAAAGAATAAAAAAACTTGAGATGAGGTGAAGATGAGTACAACAATGCTTTGAAAATGGTGAACTAGGTGAGCCAAATTTACCATATCTTTATCCTAAGCCCTATTAGAATCCTAAAAATACCCTTGAGATCTGGAAAATGTAGGCAAACCTTGTCACGACCCAAGGTGTAACATCACGTATAAGACCCCAAGAGGCCTCATACAAACCATTTAACATCCATCATACAAGATAATAGAACATAAGAGATTTACACAACAGTTTCAACATAGCAATGTTTTATAGAGAAAAGTAGAAGTCTAAACATCATCTCAAATCCATCTTGTACATAAGAATTATGGGGGCGTAGCCCTTACATCAAGTTTGAAAACTCAAAGTAGAGACAAAAAGGAAAATCAAGCTCGGTCCTCGGGTGATGAGGACTCACCAATTTTCAATCTTGTATATGAGATCCCTAGCAACGAATGTGTGAATTTGTAAGGTCGGAACCTACGTTTGGGAAAATGTAGGCAAGAGTATGTGTTAGTATAAACATATACCAAGTATGATAGTCATGCATAAAACATTTGAAAACATACTTAAATTGGGATACCTTTATGAGATTCAAAGACCAATCTAAAACATGACATAAAGAGGGTTAGAAGACATAAGTCGTAAAACATGGTCAATGCAATTAAACATCATCTTAAACGCATGTGAGATACTTCTTAAACTAACCTTAGTTCATTGTTGTAGGAGATTTACCTTTAACCAACATATAAGACCATGTGAGCTATCAACATGGAATCTGGTGTCTACCCCACACCGAAGAGGGGTGTCCCACTTGCCAAGGTAAGACCATGAACTTCTAGCTTATGTCGATCCACTAGCTAATGTCCATATAAGACAATAATCCAATGGGGGCACACAGGTATGGGATAATGTGATTGATACTAGAAACCCATCCTTTACTAATTGGAGAGCTCCCATGTCAATATCCTCTTGGTGCTAAGTGTAAATCCCACAGAATAGTCATTTTCTTAACTTGTTCTTATTATCCATGGAAGGGCACGTCATATTGCTAATCCAAGCTAAGTCATATCCCATCCATGGAAAGGGACAATTCAATAACCTATCTAAGCTAGGTTTCATTAGAAAAGCTCCTTAATTTTGATTCATTTTAGGTGAGAAGACCTTTCAACCTTAGAATCCTTTATGTGAGAAAACCTTTCACATTCATGCATTAGGTAGTTTTGTGATCAATACTTCACAACAATTAACCATAACAACAACATATATTCTTTTAATCTCAAAGCAATCTATATCATATTTCATCAATTCCATAAGAACATACATAATTTAATAATTAACTTTTCATAGTTCAAAACCCACTTTCAATTATCAATATCTAAACAACATGAGTTAAGCATGGGTTCATGGGGATTCATCTTAAAATCATGAGACTATATCTATTCGTGAGTAAAAGTTCATAAATAAATTAAGTAAATCAACCGTGAAAGGAACCCATGACATGGAAGAAAAGCCTAACTCAATTGGGGGATTTCTAACTTTGTAACTCGGAGAATTTAGGAACTCCATGGAGGAATGAGATCCATGGATGAAAACCATCATACCTCAATGCCAAAAGCTTGCCTCCAATGGTGGAATTGGAGGCTTTACTTGAAATCCTAGGTTGACTATATCCTCTTTAAGATTTCTAGAGAGAGAAATATTATGGACAGGAAAACATGTTCTTTTTTGAAGAAATCGAGAGAATGATTTCAATTGGGGAAATTTTTAGGGGTAAAAACATGTATATAGGACTCTAGATGAAGGGTAAAATGACATAGTATTAGCCTATAATAGTTAGGAAAAGAACCAAAAGCTCTAAAGAAAATAACTCTCGGCACCCATCGATGGTCCGTTGGTCAGACGAGGGACTGTTTCGGTCGGGCGTCGTTTGGGATCATAGACTTAATTTAGACCTTGAACGAAGACCCCCTCCCATGGACCATGGTTCCAACGACAGGTCGTGGATCCCAACGGTAGGTCATATCTTTTGACCCTTGAATTTCTCAAAGTCTAGGACTCACCTACGAAACCTATTTATGGATCGTGCATTATATGACGGACCATCCTCGTGAACTGTCTATCAAGTACTGAAACATAACATTTTGGAAAGCGGACCAACCAACCACGTGTCTACCTACAATCCCTGTGTCAGACGACAAACTATTGGTGGCGTCTATCGGTTCTGGCACCTGATTTTCTAAAGGACTGAAATTTTTCTGTCTTTTTGAATCCGAGGTGTTACAATATCTCCCCCTTGGAAACATTCGTCCTTGAATGAGATTCAAGACATTATAACGAAGGTTGAAGCTTAATCTAATGAGCCTAACATGAATGCAATTACATAAATGCATATATCCGAGGAGGAATCATCAACTCCAAGTTAAAGTATGTTCAAAACATCATGTCATGAAGTCTATATGCAACTCATACTCAAATGCACATAAACATGTAGGAATCAATCAAGTAAATTAATTTTTGTCAAAACTTAAGATTTTTATGAATCATGCATAACAAGGAAATTATTGGAATATCTAAGACACATGACATCCAATAAATAAACCATGCGGAGCTAAATACCTCAAGCTTGAGTAGGGACAGAGGGAAAGAGATTAGGTTAATGGGACATCATATCAGCCACAACCTCCCAAGTAGCAACCTCAACTAATTGATTCCTCCAAAGAGCTTTCACAGTAGCAACTTTTTATTTTCTCAACTTCTTAACTTGCCGGTGTAAAATCTCAACCAGACTTTTCTCATATGAAAGATTCTCCTTAACGCCCAAACCTTTTAAGGTAACTATAGATGTTGGATTTCGTACGCACTTTTTCAACAATGAAACATGAAAAAGTGGATGCACTGATGCCAAATTGTTAGGCAAATAAAGTTAATAAGTAACCTTTCCAATTCACCATGAAATCTGATATGGGCCCACATAACTGGGACTAAGCTTCCCTTTCTTGCCAAACCTTATTACACCCTTCATGGGTGAAATTTACAAATAGAACCAATTATTAACATCAAACTTGAGATCTCTTCTTCTATGATAGGCATAGGACTTTTGAGGACTTTGACTCATTTTAAACCTTTCTCTAATAAGTCAAATTTTCTCCATTGCCTCATGTACCAACTCGGAACCTATCAAAGTGACTTCACCTACTTAAAAATAGCCTATATGAGATCTACACCTCCTTCCATATAGAGACTCAAATGGAGTCATACCAATACTTGAGTGATAGCTGCTGTTATATGCAAACTCAATCAAATGCAAATGATCATCACAATTACCATAGACGTCAATTACACATGCTATCAACATATCTTCCAAAGTTTGGATAGTATGCTCTGCTTACCCCTCAATTTGTTGATGAAAGGCCGTACTAAGCTTAGCACGAGTACCAAGACCCTTTTGGAAAGATTTCAAAAACTGAGAAGTGAATTAGGTTCCACAATCATAGATAATGGATAAAGGCACTCCATGCAACATCCATTTCCTTCAAATACAACTTAGCATAGTCTTTTGTCGAATAATAAACCTTGACGGGAAGGAAATGAGTTGATTTTGTCATTCGATCAACAATAACCCAAATTGAATCATGTTGCCGCCGGGTGTGAGGCAAACCAACAATGAAGTTGATGTTCAAATGTTCCCACTTCCATGTAACAATGCTCATATCTGTAACACCCCAGATTCCAAAAAGAGTAAATTACCCATTTTTAGCAGTAGCAGGTGTCAAACCACGTTGGCCACCCACGGCCCGTGGATGGGACCACGGACCGTAGGTGTGGTCTGTGGTTGATCACCCTAGAACTGCCCAGAAGTGTCAGAACCATGGCCAGACCAACAGACCATTGGTGGAACCACAGTCCGTGGTTGAGGCCTTTGGTCCAAGACCCTCAATCAGAGTTTTGGACCACCATCGACGACCATGTAAGATGGTCCATTGTCCTGACCACGGTCCTTCGGCAGTGGCCATGTGTCATGGCCGACAATTAAGCTTCAAGGGTAGTTAGGTCTTTTCCTAATTAATTAACTCCTATACTATGTCATTTTACCTCTCACTAAAACCCCTATACAAGTATTTTAACCCCCAAATTTCCCAATAGAAATCATTCTCTCGATTCACCAAAAAGAAGAACTCTCTCCAATATTTCTCTCTCTAAACTTGGAGAAGAAGAAGGTTTCAACCTAGGGTTTCATGTCAAATATCAATTCCTCCATTGAAGATAAACATTTGGCTTTTAGGTATGATAGTTTTCATCCATGGATTCCTTCCATTCATGGAGTTCCGAAATTCCTTTATTTTCAAAGTTATAAATACCCAATTGAGTTAGGGTTTTCTTCAATTGTCATGGGTTCTCTTGATTATTGATTTAAATGATTGAATTATGATCTCTTATGCATGAATTGATGAAATACTATGATTTAATGATGATTTTCCCCCATGATTCCATGTAATCCCCATGTTTTTATGTTATGATCATATGATGTGAGATTTTGACTATAAAGGAAGAGTTTTATGAAACTAAGCATGTATTGCTAGCTTTACATGAATTTATGATGAAATCTATATCTAACCCATGTTTTCTAAATGTTGGTGATTGGAAGTGGGTTTTGAGCCTTGAAAGGTAAATTTTGGAATTGTGCATGTTTTTATGAAATCTATGCAAATGTTTTAGGATGCTTTGAGAGTAAAGTATCAATGATGATGATGTTGATGTGTTTTTGAAAGGATTTTGCTCATATAAAAATAAAAACAATATGTGAAGGTTTTCTCACATAATAAGGATTCTAAGGTTGAATGATTTTCTCACCTAATTGAATAAAAAAGATTAAGAGCTATCCTAATGAACCTAGCTTGGATTAGTTATTGCAAGATACCTTTCCAGGGATGATTACTTATCTTTGATTGGCAAGATGACGTGCCTTTCCATGGATAATAATAACAAGAAAAAATGACTACTCCGTGGGATTTATGCTTAGCACCGAGAGGATATTGAGATGGAAGCTTTCCCGTTAGTAGAGGCCAGTTTTCTAGAAGCAATCTCCATATCCCTTACCAATGTGCCCTCATTGTATGATTTTCTAGATAGACATTAGCTAGTGGATCCACTTTAGATCAGATTATGGTCCTTACCATGGCAAGTAGGAAAATCCTTTTCGATGTGGGAGTCACTGGGGATCATGTTATAGCTCACATAGTCTCTATGTTAGTTAAGGATAACCCCCACATTAATAATGAACTAGGTTTAGTCCAAGAAGTATCTCATATGTGTTCAAAATCTTTAAATGATGTTAGCTTTCACTGACCATGGTTTTATGACTTATGTTTTCTAACTCTCTCTTATCATGTTTTAGCTTGGTCAATTGCATGTCATGAAATGAAATGTTCCCATTTAGTATGATTTAATGTTTTATGCATAGATATCATAATTGGTACATTATTTTGTACTAACGGATATTCTTGCCTACATTTTTCCAAATGTCGGGTCCGACAGTCAAGTATCTCAGTTTCGTGGCTAGTGGTTGATTTTGAGATTTCCAAGCTTTAGTGCATCCTCATACTTCAAGGACGGATTGTAACACTCGGAAAATTAGTATGTGAAACTAGAGCCTTACGTTTGAGTCTTAAAATTTGATGCATGATTTAGAGTTGTAAAATAGCCCACAAAAAATTGGCCAAGTATAAGTTCAAGTGAGGGTTCAAGGAAGGTGAAAGGCATCACTACCCATACAAGGATTCTTGAACTTTGCCTTAGCCGTGTGGGCAAAAGGCATTGTTCAAGTGAGGCTTCAAGGCGCGTGAAAGCCTTCACTGCCCTTAGAAGCTCTCGTGAACCATCCCTTAGCCGTATAGGCAAGGAGTGATGAGTCCACACTTGGACTCATTTAGGGCTTTAGTTGGATAGATTTAGTGTCCTCAAATGCTTATTTTGTGCCAATAACTGATGTAAAATCCTTGTTTTTCCAAGTATTTGGATTGAGGAACAAAGCATGGACACTAATGGTAAAAAAAAAGGAACAACACAGCTGAAAGAACGAAGAAAAGAAGGCGTGTTGATCGCCTAATCCATTGGGTGAGTCACCGAGTGGCTATTACCTCACCTAAAGTTCCAGTGTGCCAAGCCCTGAAGAAGAAAACAAGTCGGTGAGAGAAAGGAGCAGTCGGTGAGTCACTGAACGGTTTCGCGATGCAGTGTTGGATCGCCCAAAGTTACAGAACTTGAGGATACTGAAGGCTGAAACAAAAAGGCGATGGAATTGACCAAAAGGTGGATCGCCGAGTTGATCGGCGATCCCGACTTACTGCGTCGAATGGTTCTTCGCAACATATTTTGGCTGACTATAAATACATTTTTGAATTCTTTGTTTAGTATCAGTTTTCATAGTATAGAATTTTTGAGCTAGTACTCAGTATTTGGAGACAAAACATTTCCTTAGGTTTGAAGAATCGAAGTTTTCCATTTTTGAGAAACTGGAAGTGGGTCTTTGAGATTCTTCAATTTTGACCTTTGTAAAGACGAAATTAATCTCACCCAGTTGATGGAAACACAATTTGGTAACGATTTCTATCTTTTTATGATGTCTAGCTAAAACTCCAATTCTTGGGGTGTGATTATGTGTTTATGAGTTGATTTAGCTTAGGGTTATTGCTAATTGATAGTTTAAATGTTGTTTAGAAGTGATTTCAATTAGTAATTGTGGTTTAATTTGAAGGGTTATAGTTGCAAATGCAACTCTACCTTCGTGTTTTTTGGCTTGCTCGAGAGAGAGGTTTTAAAACCAAGATTACTGAATTGATAGTCTATGGGTATTGGGTTGTCATGGGTTCAGCTCGAGAGAGTGAATCCTAAATCCTTTTCCATACATTCAGCTCGAGAGAGTGAATGGACTAAAGATTAGGCTATTCTTAATTGTAGCTTGTTGGTGTTAGAGAGAAACCAACTTGATTCGGGGTAAATTGTTCGAGAGAAAGTTTATCCCCACTAAAGTCTAGCTTATTCACTGATTTACAACTATTTACTATTAGTTTCAATTACCTATTTGTGTACCTTAGCCTATAATCCAATCACATCCCAAGAACCCATCTCATTACTTGTGTCACCCGTTAATTTGAATTATGTTTTTATTCGTAAATGTCTTTACCTATGATTGACTTGAACATATTCATACTTTGCTCTTGATTCTCAAACAGATTCGACCCCAACTCATTTAGTTTGGTTATATTACTAACTAACGATCGTTATCGCTTAGTATTGGATGAAGAGTGTTTGAAATGTTATTAATCAAGGAGGCAAGTTCACATGAGGCTTCAAGGCCCGTGAAAAGCCTTAACTACTCTTGGAGGCCCCTCGTGAACAAATGCCTTAGCCATTTTTGGCACAAAGGCAGTTCACGTGAGGGTCCATGAGGCGTGAAGGACTTCACTGCCCGTGGAGCGCCTCTCGTGTTAAATTCCTTAGTCATGTGAGGTAGTAGGCATGTTCACGCTAAGGTCCACGGCTTGTAGAAGCTTCCACTGCACGTGGGGACCCTCGTGTACAATGCCTTAGATTCAAAAGCCAAAGGCATCAAGTCCACGTCAGGGACCACGACATGTGGAGCAGTCCACTGCCCGTGAAGCCCCTCTTGGACTTTGCCTTAGTTCTTTTTAGGCAGTCCACGTGGGAAAAAAAGGGGTAATTTTGTAATTTTATTTTTAAGTCCAATTTTAAATGGGTATATGTTATATTATTTTTAAATAAATATATAAGGTATTTTAAGTCATTAAACACCTAAACAAAATCACTTTCACAAAGACCCAAATCAAAATCAAAAGTTCAACTTCCTCACAATATTTCTCTCTCTAAGAGTAAAATTGAAGCTTGGGCTGGAAGAAATCAAGGGTTTTTCATCAAATTCTTTTAGGATTCATCATCAAGGTATGATAGTTTTCATCTATGGGTAGATTCCACCCATAGAGCCCGTTCAAAACTTACAATTATCCCCAAAAGTAAGGGGTTTTGTTCGAAATTCATGGGTTCTCTTTAAAAATGATTTCAATGGTTGAATTATGTTGGGTTATGATTGAATTGATGATTTATGGTTGCATTATGGTGACATTTCCCCAAGAACCCATGGATCCCTTATATTGCTAAATTGTGATCTTAATGTGGGTTAATTGATTTTAGAAGCATGTAAATGGGTCTTGTATGAATTAATTGAATTGATTGAATTATTTTATTACCCCTATATAATGTAGAAATTTTAGATGTTTGGTTGAATGTGATTCATGATTCTTGAAGGGTAAATTATGAGAATTTGTACATGAACATGAGAATTATGCATGTGCTTTAAGATTTACGTTTAGAATGAAGATGCTATGACTATGGTGTAATTGTGGTATTGATTGAAAGATCATTCTCCCCTATACCGTTACACATTATTATGCATGAATCAATTATGACTATGATGATCTTGTTGTGTTGTATGAAAGACAATTCTCATAAACACACTTTGAATATGATGTGAAAGGTTTACTCACATATTGATGATTCTAAGGTTGAAATTTCATTCTCACCTAATTGAATCCATGAGCTATTTTATGAGTTGTGTTGAATGAAGGGTAAGATACTCCTTCACACATGTAAATACAATTCAAGACTAATTATGTAAATTTTGGGAAAGTAATGCTTAGCACCGAGTGGATATGGAATGTGAGGTAGAGGCCCTCCCGTCAATTCAAAAGGCCGGGCCATCTAAAGTAACCTCGTGAGATGGAAGCTACCCCGTTAATTCAATAGGTTTGGGGTTTCTAAAAGCAATCTCCCTATCCCGTAACTATGTGCCCACATAGGTCTTTAGCTAGTGGATCCACCTAGAAGCTAATACATGAGTTCTACCTTGGGCAAGTAGGACATATCTTTTAGGTGTGGGACATGGCACCGGATTCCATGTAGCTCACATAGTTTATGTCGGTTAAGGCTATTTTTCCCTACATGACAAGAATATGAACTATGACAAGAACATGAACATGAACTATAACTATGACTTCTTAAGAAGTTCTACTTAGTATGAGTGGGGGGTATGGGACTCCATTTATGCATTGCACAAGTAGGCTTTAAGAGTGGTTGTGGTGTGATTCTCTTATGCTATGAAGACTTATGAATTATGCATGTATGATATATATCGTTGCTAATAGTGACTTTACTTGCTACAAGTTATGAACATGAATGTTTCCTTATCTATGAGTATTGGCTATGGATGAGGTCAATGTATGATATGCATGATTATGGTGGCCTAATAGTGGTACTTAGTAGTAGGTAGGATTATGGTATCTTACCTATGCATTGCACAAGTATTGCTTAAGGTTGCTTATCACATGGTTTGACTTATGCTTTTTCACTAATGTGCATGATGACATTTAAACTTGATAAAATGCATGGTTTCAACTAAATGTCCCGTTTTAGAATGTTTTCAAGGATTTAATGCATAGCTACCATACTTAGTGCATTTATTTGCTAACCCATATTTTCTATATTTTTCTGTAAGTGTATGTTCCGGTCTTTGAGGTGTACTTCTCCCTTTGTGTAAAGCTTGGATTGATTCTCTCCACGCTTTTGGTGAGTCCTCAAGATTCGAGGATTAAAGTTGTTCAATCCTAGTTTCTTCTACTTTTCCTTTTGAGACTATGTTGTAAAGGGCTTAGACCCTTATTGATATTCGATTGTAATAGATGGATTTTTGAGATAATGTCTAGACTTCCATTGGTTTTTATGAAAAGACTTCGATTGTAAAAAGTTTTAATTCCGCATCATCTCTATGAATTTATGTTTATGATATGCTAAGGGCTTGTATGAAACCCTTCGGGGTTGAGTACGCCATGTTACATCTAGGGGGTACCCCTAGGTCGTGAGAAACTTGGTAATCAGAGCACACAGTTTAGAATGATCCTAGGATGATGTCTCATAAACCACGTCTAGTAAAGTCTTGTTCATGAGTGTGAAGCACGCCACACTTATGAATGAGAGGCTATAAGATGCTTGGAAATTTCAATTCTTTCATTACTCTTTAGTCGTGCCTTAGAGTTTTAACTCTATGAAGTCCTTTTCCTAACCCTTCTCTTGTGTCTATAGGATATGAATACAAGAAGGGCGAACACAAGAAGGATGGAAGATGAGAATGTGAATGAGGGTGTTCCTCCCCAAGGTCCCCAAGAGCCTCAAGTACCTCAAGCTCCTATTGATGCGGGGGCTATGACAAATGTGGAAAATAGGTCGGCTCTCCAAATATTGACCCAAGTCGTGACAGCCCAAGTCAATAGGGATACTAGGACTCATATGAACTCCAATGTAAGTACAACCGCTTCAAGGATAAGGGATTTTACTAGAATGAATCCTCCTATGTTCTATGGCTCCAAAGTGGAGCAGAACCCACAAGGGTTTATTGATGAGATCTTTAAAGTGCTTGATGCTATGGGAGTGTCTCCACAAGAAAAGGCGGAATTAGCCACCTACCAATTGAAGGATGTGGCTCAAGTATGGTATGAGTAATGGAAGGGTGAGAAACCTGTAGGAGCAGTCCCGGTATATTGGGAATTGTTCAAGTCGGTTTTCCTTGATAGGTTCTTTCCCCTAGAGTTGAGGGAACGAAAAATGCAAGAGTTCATAAATCTTAGACAAGGGGGTTTAAGTGTGAAAAAGTATGCCCTTAAATTCACTCAATTGTCCAAATAAGCTCCAACCTTAGTCGCGAATTTGAGGGCCAAGATGAACAAATTTGTGATGGGGTATCCGACTTGGTAGTCAATAAATGTCATTTGGAAATGCTCATCCCAAGTATTAATATTTCACGTCTCATGGTCCATGCCAAACAAATTGAGGAACAAAAGGTCAAGCAAGTGAATCGGGAAGTAAAAAGTGCAAGGACCGATGATGGGAATTCTTCCAAAGGTAAGTCCGAGGGTCAAGGACAACCAAGGTTCAAGAGAAGGTTCCCCAACCAAAGCTCCTCTAGTTCTCCAAGGGTCAACAAAGATAGGGTGTCTAACCCTAAGCCTCAAGAAGGCAATAGTGGTGGGTCTTCTATGGTGAGGCCTACATGTGCTAAGTGTGGTAAGAAACATGATGGTAAATGCCTTGCCGACATGGGTGTTTGATATGGTTTTGGTAAGAGTGGGCATCAATTGAAAAATTTCCCAACATTTACGGCCAAGGGGAGAGAAGATAGGCAAACTCCTCCTAGCGGTTCAAATTCCGATGCTCCCAGAAGATCCGCTTCTATGCTCTTCAATCCCGATGTGACCAAGAGAGCTCCCCGGATGTTGTGACCGGTATGATACAAGTCTTTTCTATTGATGTATATGCATTGTTAGACCCCGGTGCCACTTTGTCCTTTGTTACACCTTTTGTGGCTATGAAGTTTGAAATACTTCCCGAAGTGCTAGTAGAGCCTTTTTTGGTTTCTACCCCGGTTGGTGACTCGGTAGTGGCAAAAAGAGTCTATAGGAGTTGTCGTATTTCTTTATTCCATAAGGTTACCTTGGTGGATTTGGTGGAGTTAGACATGATATATTTTGATGTGATTTTGGGTATGGATTGGTTGTATGCATGTTATGCCTCTATTGATTGTAGGACTCGGCTGGTTAAGTTTCAATATCCAAATGAGTCCATTTTAGAGTGGAAAGGGGAAATTATATCTCTAGAGGTCAATTTGTTTTTTGTCTCAAAGCTAGGAAAATGATCTCCAA
>NW_006239011.1:1038051-1059910 GCF_000226075.1 Solanum tuberosum | reverse complement strand
GATGGGTCTCTTAGAATGTGTATCGACTATCGTCAATTAAACAAAGTGACCATAAAGAATAAGTATCCCCTTCCAAGGATTGACGACCTGTTTGATAAACTTCAAGGGGCTAACTATTTCTCCAAAATAGATCTTCGTTCGGGTTACCATCAACTAAGGGTAAGAGGGGTTGACATTCCCAAGACGACCTTTAGGACCCAGTATGGTCACCATGAATTTGTGGTTATGTCATTTGGGTTGACGCAGGCCCCAACGACATTTATGGATCTAATGAATAGAGTGTTTAGACACTATCTTGATATGTTTGTGATCGTGTTTATCAATGATATTTTGATCTATTCAAGGAGTGAAAATGAACATATGGACCATTTGAGGATTGTATTGCAAGTTCTTGAAGACCACTAATTATATGCGAAGTTTAGTAAATGTGAGTTTTGGCTAAGGTCCGTAGCCTTCCTTGGTCATATTGTATCAAACAAGGAAATTGAGGTAGATCCTAAGAAGACAGATGAGGTCAACAGTTGGCGTAGACCTCTAACTCCTATCGATTAAAAGCTTTTTGGGTTTGGCCGGTTACTATAGGAGGTTTATTGAGGGTTTTTTTTATCCATTTCTTCTCCGTTGACGTCTTTGGCTCAAAAGAAAGCTAAGTTTGTGTGGTTGGAAGCTTGGGAGAAAAGCTTCCAAGAGTTGAAAGATAAAATTACTTCTGCTCTGGTGTTGACCTTACCGGAGGGTACCGATGGGTTTGTGGTATATTGTGACGCCTCGAGAATGGGGTTAGGATGTGTACTCATGCAACATTGTAAGGTGATTGCCTATGCTTCAAGGCAACTCAAGGTGCATGAAAAGAATTATCCGACCCATGATCTTGAATTAGCGGCGGTAGTATTTGCTTTGAAAATACGGTGACATTACTTGTATGGGATCCATGTGGATGTTTTCACCTATCACAAAAGTCTTCAATATGTGTCTGCTAAAAAAGACTTGAATCTCCGACAAAGAAAGTGGTTAGAACTATTGAAGGATTATGAAATGAGTGTCCTTTACCACCCCGGCAAGGCTAATGTAGTTGCGGATGCCCTAAGTCGATTGTCCATGGATAGCGTGGCCCATGTAGAGGATGAGAAGAAGGAGTTAGTTCGTGATGTACATAGGTTGGCCCGATTGGGTGTCCAACAAGTGGATTCCACCAAGGAGGGTGTCACGGTCCACAATGGTTCCGAATCATCCTTCGTGGTGGATGTTAAATCCAAGCAAGACCTTGATCCGATATTAGTTGAATTGAATGAGTCGGTGCTCAACAATTTCGTTGAGGCTTTCTCCCAAGAGGGAGATAGGGTGCTTAGGTACCAAGGTCGATTATGTGTTCCGGATGTTGATGGCTTGAGAGAGAAAATTCTAGAAGAGGCTCATGGTTCTAGGTATTCTGTTCATTCGAGAGCCACCAAGATGTACCGTGATCTACGGGAAGTCTATTGGTAGAATGACATGAAGAAGGATATAACCGGTTTTGTGGCCAAGTGTCCGAATTGTCAACAAGTTAAAACCGAACACTAAAGACCCGGAGAGTTGTCCCAAGATATAGATATCCCCACTTGGAAGTGGGAGGATGTGAATATGAATTTTGTTGTAGTTTGCCTCGTACCTTTAGGCAACATGAATTTATTTGGGTCATTGTGGATAGAATGACAAAGTCTGCCCACTTTATTCCCGTCAAGGTTTCCTTTTCGGTGGAAGATTATGCCAAATTGTACATCAAGGAAATAGTGAAGTTACATGGGGTTCTTTTGTTGATTATTTCAAATCGAGGTACTCAATTTACTTCACACTTTTGGAAGGCATTCTAAAAAGGACTTGGTAATAAGGTTAAGCTTAGCACAACTTTTCATCCCAAAACCGATGGTCAAGCGGAACGTACCATCCAAAACGTAGAGCATATGTTGAGAGCATGTGTTATTGACTTCAAGGGTAATTGGGATGACCATCTACCATTAATAGAGTTTGACTGCAATAATATCTACCACTCAAGTATTTCTATGGCTCTTTTTGAAGCATTGTATGGTAGGAGGTGTAGATCTCCGGTTTGTTGGTTTGAAGTAGGTGAAATTGCTCTAGTTGGTCCCGACCTGGTTTATGAGGCCATCGAAAAAGTTTGACTCATTAGAGAGAGGTTGAAGACGGCCCAAAGTCGGCAAAAGTCTTATGTCGATGTTAGAAGAAGGGATCCAGAATTTGAAGTTAATAATTGAGTCTACTTGAAAATCTCACCAATGAAAGGTGTGCTGAGGTTTGGTTAATAGGGAAAGCTTAGTCCCCGGTATGTGGGTACATATAAAATATTGAAACGTGTTGGGAAAGTTGCATATGAGTTAGACTTACCGAATGAGTTGGCTTCGGTTCACCCGGTGTTTCATGTTTCCATGCTCAAGAAGTGCATTGGAGATCCGGTATCCATCAATCCTTTAGAAGGTATGGGAGTTGATGAGGGTCTATCTTACGAAGAGATTCCGATAGAGATTTTAGACCGACAAGTTAAGAGGTTGAGAACTAAGGAAGTAGCTTCCATAAAGGTTTTATGGAGGAATCATTTAGTTGAGGGTGCTACATGGGAGGCTTAGGCCGATATGAAGTCACGCTATCCTCATCTTTTTCCTTCTACTCCTATTCAAGCTTGAGGTATGTAGTTCCTCTTGAGTTCCTAGTTTTGGGAGTCATGTGTGCTATATGTGTTTTCCATGATTTCCTTATGATCATGCATGTTCTTGAGAAAAAAATTTCACGTTTAGTAATAAAATGTGTTTACATGAATCGTGTCCTTCATGTTGTTGTGCATTTGAGTATGATGTTGCATATTTTACTTCATGAGGTGTACTGATGAACATGCTATGTTATGTTTTATGAGATGGCATATTGCAGCACGACACAAGTAAGTTCACCACTTTTCTTTCCACTTTGAACTTATGAAATGTACCCCTAACTTTACATCTATTTTTCTGCTCCTCTCAAAGGGTGGTGGTATAAAGATAAAAGAATCAAGTAATATATGTCGCATCTTGCACTTCTTGGCCCTTAGATGAGGAATGTCGTTTTGTCTACGTGGACTAAAACATTTTAGAATGTAGGGGCCTTGTTCCTCATTAATACACTCATCCATTAGTTCATATTTTATAGAAAAGTGTTTTGAATGAGGTTCAAGTTGCCTCAACTCTAAAGCAACATTTTTTACAACATTCTCACCTTTGTACTCTTTCTCAATATTGCTATTAAGGAATAATGTGTAGTTAAATGGTTGGAATTCCTCTTTTTGCTCCACTAGTTGGTCATTATCCAAGACAATTGGTAATTGGGCATCAGACGCCTCAATCTTTTTGTTCAAGTGAGTCTCCAAGTCATGAATATCTGAGCCAAATTGATCTATTTCTTGTGTGAGATCAACTCTTTCTTCAATAAGTTAGGTTGCCATGTATGTCAGACCATCACAGATAGACTCTTCAAGCTTTAGAAGTTGAGTTTGTCCTTGTATTCAATATTGGCTTACTATCTCCGTTTCTCCATAATTTTCTCTTTGTCGGGCTGCAATATCTTCTAATTTAGCTAGTACAGTAATTTCTAATTGAATAGCATCAAGCTCATCTAGCAGTTTCATGAATTTTTTGTGCTCTTCCCCGCATTTAAATATTTGTTCAGTAATTGTTGAATTAACTTTGTCCAGCATGTCCGTACATTCCACAAGTGAATTCACATTGCACGCCGCTTGTTTTGCATTCTCCACTTCATCGCCCCTACCAACATCACAAATAACAGAAAAATCATAATAGGGATTCGGGGGAAAGGAATAAGATTTCGGACAAACATTACAATGAATAAATTGGCGACCACATATATGACATAAAGGACATCCATCACCCAACCACATGTTATCCCAATCATCCATGTCAATAAGAGTACCAAATTATTCAAAAAAAAAGAAGAAAACAAATAATAATTAATTGTTTAGAAAAAAACAATATGAACTAAAAAGAATAAAAAATAAAATTTCAATAAATAAAAAGAAAAAGTATAACCTAGAAGAATAGTTAATTTCTAAGTCCCCGGCAGCGGCGCCAAAAACTTGTTGCTTCCAATTGCACACGCAAGTGTACGCGATCGCACAAGTAATATAGTGGCTCTTAAAAGAACCGGATTATCGAACCCAAAGGACTTGTCAATCAATTATTCTTACTAAGTTATATTAATTCTAATTATTTATTCAAGGGGAGGATTTCAAAAGATGAATTTATTAACTAAACTAAAAATAAAGATAAAATAACTAAAAATTAATTAACCAATAAAAGATAGATGTTTACACAATCAATGAATGAATCGATCTAGGATTATAATTTAACTAACAATCATGTTTAGCATCAATTTTATCAACTTATTTGATTATCTAGTTATTGATTAACAAGGTTAAATGTATGATCATGGTCTCCCGACCTCTAATTGCCTACAATAAATGACAACCTAATTACATCGTTGAGCGGGTATAGGTTGGACCAAGTACTGAGCATTACGATTTCTTCATGTATAGTGACCAAGCATCGTTTCTAGGTATATCCCTATTCTAGATACAAATCAACCCTAATTATTAAGAGAAAATCATGTTGTTTATATTCCACGTTCTATCCTCTTATTCCTCTCCTGAGTTCAATTCAGACAATATATTTATTTCAATGGTGATCAAACATCAAAATAGTAATCACAAGAATATAAGAACAGCTAACATGATAAACAAATCATGCCGAATCAAAATCACTAAACAATCATAATGTAAGTAAATATAATCCAAGAACGAGAAGTTGAACTCCACATATACATAGAGCAATTACAATCCATCATTCAAAAAAAAGATGTAAAATAAATTAAAAGAGAAAAAAACAACAAATTCTAAATCAAAAGTTAATTTCTACATTATTCCCCTCCCCTAATAATTATTCTTATGGACTATTTATAAATATAGGAAACCCTGAATAAAATAATTGAGTCCAAACTAAATTAGGAATTCAAAACCAAACGAAATTGAATTCCTTTTCTTTTCTGCGTGAAACAGTGATGCGCCGCCTCAGCCCTGCGCTTCTTCATTCTTCATATGATGCCATGTGGAATATTCCAATTCCAATTCTAATTCTACTTCAACCAACATATATATTGTTTTATAAAGTTTAATCCATTAAGCTGTCTGCTTAATTTCCTTTTTCAACCTTCCATATTTAATTCCTTTTAGCTCCAAACTTCTTTAACTTTACACAAATTTACTCCAACAAATAAAATATACTCCCTTCATTTAAAAAAGAATGACCTCCTTTCCTTTTTAGTCTGTTTAAAAAAGAATGACATCTTTCCTTTTTGGTAACATTTTAATTTCAGCTTTCCACGTGGCATGTTTAAAGCCACAAGACTGAAGGGCAATTTAGTACATTTGACATAACTTTAATTTAGGACCACAAGATTCAAAAGTCTTCTTTATTTTCTAAAACTTCGTGCCAAGTCAAACTAGGTCACTCTTTGTGAAACAGAGGGAGTACTATTTAGCACAATTCGTGAAATCCATGCTAAAAAAGTAAAAATATAAATAATAAACGGAAAAGGGCCTAAAATACCCTTGAACTATTGGAAATGGTACAAAACTACCCTCCATACATCTATTGGCTCCCAAATACCCCTGACATCCACCTATTGGCTCTTAAATACCCTTTCATCCACCTTTGGGTCCAATATTGACCACTTTTATAGCGGATTATCATTTAAATAATTTATTTAAATACCTGGCGACCATCTATTGACTACATTTTAATTACTTAAATTAATTTACAAACACATCCATTATACTCGATCGAAATTGACTACACTTGACTCAAGTTAATTATGTCCGATCGATATTAACTACACCCTGCCTAAATTACATTTACCCCACTGATTAAAACAAATACACCCTTTATTCCCAACATTTCACTTCCTCTTTCAACCTTACTTCCCCAATATATTCGCCTACAATCTTAAAAAACACTACCTAAATACAGTCATGTATCACCATAAAAAGTTATGAGTATTTTGGTAATTTCTTATGTTGATACATGTGTGTATTTAAGTATTGTTTTTCGAGATTGTAGGGGAATATTTTGGGGAAGAAGGTTGATAGATGAAGTGAAATGTTGGGAATAAAGGGTGTATTTGTTTTAATCAGTGGGGTAAATGTAATTTAGGCAGGGTGTAGTTAATATCGATCGGACATAATTAACTTGAGTCAAGTGTAGTCAATTTCGATCGAGTATAATGGATGTGTTTGTAAATTAATTTAAGTAATTAGATTGTATATATCCAATAGTTGGTCGCCATGTATTTCAAAAATATTTAAATGATAATTCGTTATAAAAGTGGTCAATATTGGACCCAAAGATGGATGTCAGGGGTATTTGGGAGCCAATAGGTGTATGACAGGGGTATTTGGGAGCCAATAGGTGGATGAAGGGTAATTTTGTACCATTTCCAATAGTTCGAGGGTATTTTAGGCCCTTTTCCAAATAATAAATGTGAGGAAAATAATAATTAAAAATATGTATTTTGGCCTCACATCAACACCCCACACTTAAACTTTTGTTCGTCCTCGAGCAAACATTAAAGCTCATCTCAAAAAATCATTGTTACATACACTTAGGCCATATAATTTCAAAACATCAAGTGCACTTCTCAATCATTATGCAAGATATCCATATAACAACAAACCACTAACCTCCTAACCTCAAAGAAGGACTCTGAACTCATTAAATTTAAGTTTGCTCACCTATTCTCGTAAAAGAAAGTTAATAAAATCACCTATCCATCATGAAACAAGTGCCCTCACAAGAAGAAAAAGTCCACACACTCAATTCAAAAGATTAAATATAAATTAAGGACTTAACATCAAAGAACAACTCACACTCTGACATAAAATTCACATGTATGCACAAAGAACCATAAGCTTGCCCATTATGTACATCTCCACTAATTAAGCATGCTTGAATAGAATCAAATAGGACTTTAACATGTTGTAATGTAGGCTAGGGGACGGGTAGGAAAACTATATAATAGTGACTTACACTTCCTTAAGCACTTTGCAAATTTAGACTTCATCACCCATTATTTTCTTCTCTTTATTTACAGCCATATCTTCAACAATTATTTCACAAGTAATTCTCAAGAATGTTTCAATCATTTTTTTTAAAAGTTTTCCTTCATAATAGCCACCCTCAACTTACGTATTTTATACGTGTTAAGGTATATGATGTCCTTGGAAGGACCAGGGCCATCATCAAGATAACTTCTTTTGTTCATCTTTTTTTTTCACATCACATTCTTTCAAAGAGGGCTTTTTAAGCACTTTGTAGCTATCATTGATTACCTTTTTACTCAACCATCCCTTTTTCTCAGAATTGATAATTAGAATAAGTCTATGCTATAATGCTCAAGGAAGCAAGATGCAAAAACTAGGGATTCAACAAAATAGTTTAGGGAAAAATATGGATACTAACAAAAGGCTACAGGCTCAAAAGGGCTAACTAGTGATATAATATCTGAAAAGGGTAAAATTTACCAGACAAATCAAAGAAAACCTATTATCATCTCCTAAACAAAGCAACACTTTTTATTTCGCTTCAATAACATGCATGGCAAGTTCTAGACTAAGATGCAAAAGATGAAATAAACAAAATCTCACCACAAATGGCACAAGTATCAATCAAGATGAATCAATTCCACTTTTAAGAGAGACATGATCATCCCAAACTACAAAATAAAATAAGCTATATACAAAGTCACAACCATGAGCCTAGATGTCAAAGAGTTTGCAATTCTTATCAATCAACATTCACAAGAAAGTACTACTAAAAAATTAGGCCTAAATAGTAAATATCACATAACTCAAAAGGGTCTTTTCTTTTCTTTCAAAAATAAATAAATAAAAAATTATTTCTAAAAATAAAATAAAAGACATTCGGTTCAAAGGGACTATCTTAAGAAAAAGAACCGAAAATAAAAGCCAAGGAACCCATCCTAAAAAAGAAAAACTACAATAAAACGGTAAAAACTAGGAATTCATTCCCTCACCCCACACTTAGAACATGGCACTGTCCCCAATGCAACAATATAAGCTAATGAGTAAGAGAAAGAATTTATTTTTGGGTTGGCTAAGTGTGCTCCTACACACAATTTTTTTTTTCAAAACAAAACTATATTAAACAAATCTAAAGCACACTTCACCCTAACCAAAATATGCGGAAGGATCCCCACCCCACACTTGAACAGATGCTATGTCCCCAAAACATCAATTAAAATTTTAAAACAAGGGTTAGGAAAACTCCCTGGGTCTTTAAGCCTAGCTAGTAGCATGTTCTCTCAATTTTAATCAAGGGTCGTCACCCCACACTTAAGCTCAAACGTGCTCCTTAGCTCCAAATTTCGGATACTCAGACTTCTCGAAAACCTGTAAAAACCTCACAAAAAATGACACTAAAAATAAAATAAAAAAATAAGAAGTTACACTATAAATTGGGTTGCCTGCCAATAAGCGCCTAATTTAACGTCGCGGCACGACACAAGTAAGTTCACTACTTTTCTTTCCACTTTAAACTCATGAATTGTACCCCTAACTTTACATCTATTTTTCTGCTCCTCTCAAGGGGTGGTGGTATAAAGATAAAAGAATCAAGTAATATATGTCGCATCTTGCACTTCTTGGCCCTTATGTGAGGAATGTTGTTTTGTCTACGTGAACTAAAACATTTTAGAATGTAGGGGCCTTGTTCCTCATTAATACAGTCATCCATTAGTTCATATTTTATAGAAAAGTGTTTTGAATGAGGTTCAAGTTGCCTCAACTCTAAAGCAGCATTTTTTAAAACATTCTCACTTTTGTACTCTTTCTCAATATTGATATTAAGGAATAATGTGTAGTTGAATGGTTGGAATTCCTCTTTTTGATCCACTAGTTGGTCATTATCCAAGACAATTGGTAATTGGGCATCAGACGCCTCAATCTTTTTCTTCAAGTGAGTCTCCAAGTGATGAATATTTGAGCCAAATTGATCTATATCTTTTGTGAGATCAACTCTTCCTTCCCCTACAAGAAAAACAGTCTCTAAGGAAGGGAAATCTAGTCTCTAAAAGTCTATATCTAGTCCCAAATGCGAAGTAGAGACCAGAAAAGTCTGGTCGCCACTCGTTGCAACCGCCTTAGTCGCAATTGGCCTTTAGTGACGAGGAGAAAAGGCTGGTCGTTACATGGCATTGGAGACGGGGGAAAAAATCTTGTTGTGAAATCCTTTTAGAGACTATAATGACCTGGTCCTTGATTAGTTTTAGAGACGTTAATTACCTGGTCCTTGATTAGTTTTAGAGACGATAATGACCTGGTCCTTGATTAGTTTTAGAGATGAGAATGATCTAGTCCTAGATTATGTTTAGAGACAACAATGATCTGGTCCTTTATTAGTTTTAGAGACGAGAATATTTCAGGTCCTAGATTATTCTTTAGAGACGAGACATTTGTGGTCTTAAATTGTCCTTTAGAGACGAGCAACATTTCTGGCCCTAGATTGAATATCAGTGGCCCTAGGTAAATTGATATCACAATAAATAAAACTCTTTAACAAACACTAAATCTCTACTAAAACTCTCGATTAAAAAAAAGATATAGAAAGACAAAACCAAGAAGGTAGAGATAAAGATTGCGATTAATTATAATAAATTGGTTAACATCCCATGATGTTAGTTGCAGTATTTTCTTCAAAAAACTTATCTAACATATGAGTTTACACTATACTATTGAGTTTTGCATAACATTCGTAGAAAACTAATAACAAGCTTGTGCGTTACTTCCAAACTTGTATCTTGACTTGAAACTTCAATCTTCAAAATCTGCTGGTTCAAAATTTAAAAAAATGATAAATAAATCATGTATACATGTAAATTTTGTACTAGAATTAGGTCGATCAATCACCCCAAAAGCAGTTCAAATTTCACCAAGTGTTATCTAGAAACAACAACAAAAGCTGTAGAACATAAGAAAAAATGATCAGACAAACATTGAGATGAATTTATCAAGAATACAAATACTATTTGTGCATAGAGAATTTAATAAATAAAGAGGCAGTCCAAGAATGCAGCAGTGCAGACTATTGCATCTCTGCATAAGTACCAGTTCTCCTGTAAATATTGTTCCTGGTGGTAGTGCCACAAGTCTTTGTAGACACTTTTTGATAAAGTAATATATTTCCTTGTTCACTAAAAACAAAAGAGTGCAACAGTGCATAACAGGGAGAAGAAAGGTACACTGGTTTGTTTACAGTTATGATAGAAATAGTGAGAAGAAGGGAAGTCTATATCAGAACTTGAATTTTGTACAAAGTTTTGTTTATTGCGGGAATAGAGACCACGTCAATGACCTTGAGAATCTGATTTCACTAAACTTCCTTATTTTCAATGTATTATAAACGAGATGTTGAGACTATACCCTGCAATACCGCTTCTTTTTTCAGTGGTAAAGTTACCTAAAACTACTGTTATTCTACTAGCTAAGGTCTTATGGAATATTCGAACAAGAACCTCTCTACTTAACCAGATCTTAGAGGCTAAGTATTGTACTAACTCATCCAGTTGGAAATAAATTGTGATCTGGACAATCTCATATGTGTAAAAGGACGATGGAGGTTAAAAAATATTATTATCATCACATACTCTGGAAAATTGCTAAGGGAAATTGCTCTTTCTGGTAGGATAACTGGACGGGAAAAGGCCCCCTCTGTAACCTCCTTAATCATCAACAAAGCTCTAAGGATATCAAAATCTCGGACTACATTGAAAATGAAATATGGAATATGCCAAAACTGATGGATACAATTCCTTTTCACATTGCCGAGCACATTCAAGGAATCAAAATCCATGAGGCACACAAAGATGTCCCAGTCTGGACCCTTAAAGACACGGGCATATTTACATGTAAATCATCTTGGAGAAGCCTAAGGAAATTTAAAACAATATCGACTCGAAGCCACATATTGTTAGGGGAAAAGGATATGGGGAATGCACTAACCCCATTCCATAGTTTCTCATGACTGCTTAATTATACATGCATTCAGAACAACCTTGAACAACCCAGCCAACATGACATCAGTTTCTACTTTCTAAGGACACTGGCTATACTTCTGCTCGATTTGTTTAAGCTAATTCTATTTAAATTCTACAATTAGAACAAGAAAACTTGTAGAGATGAGGATGGATTCACCCAAATCTAGTTTATATATTTTAGCTGGAAAGTATTAGCTACCATCTTTTTTTGCCAGAATTAGTCTAAGTAGAAAATGACTATATGCAAATCAACAAAATAAACTAAAAAGTTGGGGATCTTGTTGCTTACTTGGTCAACAAAAAAGTAGAGGTCATTCAGTTGAAACAAAAGATGTCGCAGGTTGAACATGTGACTGTTGAGTAGCGATGAATTCCCTCATTTTCATTATTTCTTTCATCGCATTTTCTAAGGTAGACAAGCGATCATTCAAGGATTTATTTTCCTCATTCAAGAATTTGTTTTCTTCATTCAAGGATTTGTTATCCTCTCGAATTGAACGTAGAGCAGAAAATAGTTCAGCCTTTGAAGAAGTTCCACCTTTTAAATCGTTCTCATTACTCCACCCCCAAATCTAAATACATGGCTACGAGTTTGAGGTCCACAATATTTTTCAACAATCTCTATGCTAGGTAGAGATGGGTTTGCTTGAACAATTCCTTGAAGTTGAGCCTACGAAATATATAGAAGAACATTTTCTATCAAAACACATAACAATTTCAAGTAATAAAGATATTGAATTTACCAAACACACATGTTTTTCAATTGCTTCAGGTTCAACAAGCTTGTTATCTTTCTTACGAGTCTCAAAGAAAATGGTTGCCAAATAAGGTGGATTGCCATCTTTTCCTCCCTTTACATCAAAGGAAAACATGTCAAAGAACTCAAACCTTGTAAATATTCCATTTATGAAATAGTTTTATGAAAATACCTTTTGATAAATAATCTCTTGGATAGGTTTGCTACCAATATGATGAAGCATCGTCAACTTAGCTCTATTTGATGCATTCCTACTGCTTCTTTCCTGAATACAAATTTGTCTTAGTTGGTAGAATTTACTTTGTTTGGAAAGAAAGAAACTAGAAGATTTTCCAAAAGAAACAAATATAAGATTGAGGTACTGCTGCAATCTACTACTGAAAATCCACTTAGAAATCCATCAGAAGGGGAATTCACTTATCCCCTCAATGCTACTGCTGCAACAATACTATCATTACTACTAAATTGGAAGTCCAAGAGTAATAACAAATTTATGGACTTAGACCCTCAATTTACAGAACTACTTCTAACATTACTACCTCTACTTTGCATATCACTAAGAAGTAGTTCAACAAAGCGAGATTGAGGTACACGTGGAGCAGTCTATACCAAACGGGTGATACAACAATTCAAAGCACAATTACTATTTCAGCAACATGGATCAACAATTGGGTATATTTGGTGCTAATGAGGTAAATCAAGTAGTAGAAAAGAGTGAAAAATATACTATTAAATCAGTAGGCATACCTGGAAACTTTCAGAAGCAAAATGTTCCTTTACTAATCATTCCCATTCATTTTTGTCTACTCCCCTTGGAATATTCCCAAGAGACTGTTGAATAAGCTTATCCTTCACATATTTTGCATGCAAGTGTCCTCTCCATTTGTTCCATAACTCATTCATCCATCTCAAGATATGATCACGATGATCATTCATGTCAACACTCTCAAATTTATGCCAAAATAATCGAACTATGAGTTGAGTTATTAATAAGGAAAAAGTACTAGGAAAGGATCTCAAAGTGAAAAAGGGCTCTGTTCTACTAGAATAAGCAAATATTCCAGTAGAAAAAGAATTTCAGTTGTACATTTACTTATTCCAGTAGCTCATAATAATTCAAGTAGCAGATGTTCCAGTAGAAAAATAGCTCTGCATCTTCTACATCTACTTTTTTCTTTTTGGTCTCTTAGAGAAAAAAATCCAGTGATTCACATATATTTGATGCAGTAGCACATGGGAAATGTGAAAATTATTCGACAAAAAACTCTATATTTGAATCACATATACATTTGTTACCTTAATGACTGTTATATGGACAAGAATACTCAGATGTATCAAATAACAATAAAGAAGTTGAATCAGGTGACATTTGTTACCTCAACGGCTGCCCACATATGATTCAACTTTTCTTGTTTAATATCATTCCACGATGATACTCCCAATGGACATATATTACGATCACGAACAATTTTTCCCAAATGCCTCGAAAACAATTTGCTATTTGTTCCAACCGTTCAATTATTGTAAAAGGTTACTTTCAGCTTTTGTCCAATTTCAAGTGCAGCAACTTCTTTGCACATGTTTCTCCGTCAAATTCTTCTTACCTTTTTAGGATTAGGTGAACCTACAATTTCATAATTTGGTGAAGACTAGCGACCAAATTCAGTTCTACAAACTAATAACATAACATATGTATTAAGAATATCATACCTTTCTCAGTTGTTTCGGTGTGTTTCATAACTTGATCAGTAGATGGAGGCAATGAAATATTGATTTGCATATCATGTTTCTAACTAACCAAGGGATTTCTGTCCATTTTTCGCATTTCTTGACTAGAAGACTTGGTAGTATTCGATCTTGTACTTTTAGAAGACATTGTAGACTCAGATCTTTGCTCTATTCCCTTTCCTGTAGCACCTGCATATGAGAAAATGTAATATAACAGTTCCTCAAAATACAATAGTTCTGGAAAAAAAACACAACAGAGTTGAAAACAAACTCACTTGTTTCAACTTTTTTGGTGTATTGCTTAACTTGATTAGTACATGTAGGAGATGGAATATTAATTTTCATGTTCTCTTTCTCAAGAGCCAGGGAGTTCTTATGCATGCTTTCCATTCCGTGACTACTAGACATTGTAGAACTTTTATGTCCTAGTCCTCGAGTCTTCCATATAGAACGTAGAGAAAATAAATAATATTATCAATACTTAACATAGTGTTTTGGAGCATGAGAAGCTGAAGAACAACGACAAGAACTCGTTGAGAAGAAGATATTGTGAAACAGAGTGTAATAGCTAGGTTGTACAAAGCGATTACTAGTTGAATATAACTTTCTGTTTAACAAAAAAATATATCTTACTTGTTTCAATTTCTTGGATGTAGTGGTCAACAAGATCATTAGATTGAGAAAATAACTTCTTAGCAGGCATATTCCCTTTCTCACCCAACGATTTAAGTCAAAGTCCTCATCCTAGTCCCTTTCCAATAGAACCAGGCGCAACAAATGTATATCTCAAAGTACTCTTCATAGTTCAACTGTCCTCATTTTCAGTCTTGACTAATTTCATCTTGAACATGCAAAAAAGTCTAAAAGTAAAAAATAATAACGAAAAATGTCTGACAGTGTAGTTACAAAATAAATCATGCTTTCATAAAGTGTAACAATAAATATATCAATTCATAAAAAAAGATACTTTACCTCATTAATTCGTTTTCGTTTCTTTTGTGAAGGACTTCCTAACTCTACAATATCATCATTCATTTGTTTGATAATCTCAAAGGAATCACGAGGTTGAGTCTTCATAACGACTTGCCAACCTTTGTTGGAATTATCATTAGCATAGAACACTTGGGATGCTTGGTTTCCTAACACAAAGGGCTCATTAATTTTCAAAAATCTGCCCGGATTAACACTCACAAAATCATACTCATCCTTTTTACCTCCTTTTATTTCATCATACACATCAAACCAATTACATCGAAATAAAACCACTCTTCTATCCATGACAAATTGCAACTCAATCACATCTGTTAATACACCGTAGTAATCAAGGTTGTCACTATCTTTATCATTCTCACCCAATACAACAACGCCACAATTTTGAGTCATTAACTTCTTATAATAATCTTCTACATGAAATCTATATCCATTAACAACATAACCATTAGAATGCCTCAAATATTGTGTAGGACCGCGTGAAAGTGACAAGAGATCTTCCATCATACGACTATCGTCTCCTTTGTGCAATTGTGTGACCTATTAACAATATTGCATTGATTATTTTAGAATTAGGATTAACATATTTAAATATCAAATTTGATGTTTATGTATTACTCACCCTATCTTTAAACCATTCAATAAATTGTCGGCTCCATTCTACATCACACAAGTGTCGAGCATTCTCACGAGTTTGTGCAAACTCTCTACAAAATTGAAGTGAACCTTAAATCTCATATAGAAAGGAAATTATCCTAAAGGAAATGATAAAAATAAGATGATATGAAAGAACTCTATATACTCGAGAAATGGTAAGACTTCATCACAATTCTTCAGTATGTATATATCTTCTTGTTCTAATTCATCTGCTTCAAGCTCACATGGAGTTTTAGCTCCTAGAGTTCTTTCGGGTTGACAAAATGTAGATAAAACTCCACTAAATCGTTTTAAACCACCATCAAAATTTCGTTCAGGTTGATTGAACTTTGTGTCAATTCTATGCAGATACCTCAAACATAAGGTCATGCATTCAATTGCAATATAGCCTTTTGCAATACAACCTTAAGGACATACCCTATTACCAATGAGAGATTTCAAAAAATACAACCATCGTTCCACAGGATACATCCACCGATAATGAATCGGTCTAGCAATCTTAGCTTCACTAGATAAATGAATAGGTAAGTGCACCATGACATCAAAAAATGAAGGAGGGAAGACCTTTTCTAACTTGCAAAGTGCTATGGGAATTTGAGCTTCAATATGATTCAAGTTATCAATTTTCAACTCCTTTGATCCAAGAACACAAAAAAATATTGACAACTCAATAAGTGGTTCACACACTTCTTTAGACAACATACCACAAAGTGCAAGAGGGAGTAAATGTTGAAGAAGAGCATGGCAATCATGACTTTTCAATCCAGATATCTTGTGTTCTTTTAGGTTCACACATTGAGAAATATTAGATGAAAACCCATCAGGAACCTTTAGATTTTTTAAGAAAAGGCATAATTTGTGCTTATCTTCAGGAGACAATATGTAGAATGCAGTTGGAACTTCAATTTTCTCCCCATGTTGAATTGGATGCAATTCCGACCTAATGTTCATTTCTTGCATGTCTAACCATGTTTTAATTGTGTCCTTGGTCTTTCCTTTGACATTCATTATTGTACCCATAATATTTTCACATATATTCTTTTCAATATGAATAACATCCAAATTGTGTCGTAACAAGAGACACTTCCAATATGGAAGTTCAAAAAAGATACTTTTCTTGTTCCAATTATCCTGCCGTTTTTCATGTGAAATCTTCTTCCTTTTCTTTGGATCTTTTGATAACTGAAGCCCTTCAAGATCTTGCACTTGATCAAGTATCTCAATACCAGAACATATTTTTGGTGCGGGGCCTTTTCCTCTTTGTTTCCATCAAATGTCTTCGTCTCATTCCTCCATTTATGACTATGAGGAAGGTAACGTCGATGACCCATAAAACACTGCTTCTTACAATTAGCCAATCGAATTGAAGAAGTATCTTTATTGCAACATGGACATGCCAATTTTCCTTTGGTACTCCATCTAGATAAGTTTCCATATGCTGGAAAGTCATTGATGGTCCATAACAAAGAAGCATGCAACTTAAAATTCTGTCTAGTTGATGCATCATAAGTCTCAATACCAACTTCCCACAACTCCTTCAATTCTTCTATTAATGGCTGTAGATATGTATATATTGCATCTCCAGGACCATTTGGGCCAGGAATAGTCATTGAAAAAAATGAAATTTTCTTGTTTCATACAAAACCAAGGTGGTAAATTATAAGGAATAAGAACCACATGCCAAATGCTATGTGAGGTTTTGAATTCCGAAATGGTTGGAATCCATCACTAGCAAGTCAAAGTCAAATACTACGAGGGTCAAGTGCAAATGAAGGATGAAGTTCATAAAATGGCTTCCATCTCATTGAATCAGCTAGGTGCCTCATAATTCCATCATCAACTCTTTCATCATTATGCCATGTCGTTAGAGCAGATGTCTTTCTAGACATAAACAACCTCTGAAGTCTAGGTTTTAAGGGAAAATAGAGTAACCTCTTTGAAGCTATCCTTTTACCTTTCTTATTACTTGTTTCCCCACTATATGTATTTATTTTCCATCTAGACGCACCAAAAACTTTGCAAGAATCTGTAACAACCGGAAAAGTAGTAAGTTGAACTAGAGCCTAAACGTAATGTCAAAGAGGTATAAAATGAATTACCCTAAGTTAGTAGACCATCTAGGTGTCCTATGGGGGTTTATGAGTTAGGGCCTAAGGGAGGAGTGCAAAGCAAAAGGGGCAAGCCAAGGCCAAAGGCCAAGGCTGCCCCAAACTTGGAACTACTGCCTCAAGCTCTACGGCCATCACCACGGCTCGTGGTCATGACTACGGGAAAGTGGGAGGCTCCGTGGAGTTTCCTTGGCCAAGGGAGAGGGACCTCCAAGTGTCCTAGACACTGCCTTACCCTTCACAAGAGGGACCACGAGTTGTGGTCCACTTCATGACTCGTGAAGGTGGGCATGGAAGTCCCTTTAGATTTTAGGAAGTTGGGGGCGTTTGGAGTAGCTTATGTCCAAGGCACCACGGGCACCACCACGGGACGTGGTGCACTTGGCGATGGAGGAAGGTGGCTCGTGAAGGTCACTTGGCACCAAGGCTTGAAGGACTTGCCACCACAAGATCAAGTGATGACTAAGGCCATCACCACAGACCGTGGTCCTCACCACGGATCGTGGGAGGCTCCGTGGTCTTTCCTTGGCCAAGGGTTGGCTTGTCCACGAAGAGGGAGCTACTTCCTCCAACAGCACGGGCAACACCATGGCCCGTGGTGCATCTTCACGACCCATCAAGGGTGGCCGTGATCCCTGACGAGGACCATTCAAGCGAGGAGTTTTTGGACATTTCCTTTTTAAGTAGGGGTGTTTTGGGTATTTTAGAGGATAATTATATATTGGTTTTTAAGTGTAAATTCATAGGTTTTGGTCACTATGCACAACACCCAATTGAAATCAAAACTCTCCCACTTCTCTCTAAACTCTCTCTCTAAAAACTCAAGAAGAAGAAGAATACAGTGGAGCTAGGGTTTCAAGGTTATTTCCTTAATTTCTTGGAGTTTCTACATTGATTCTTAAGGAATAAACAAAAGTATGGTTGCTCTTCACTCTTGGGATCTTTTCCCCAAGAGGCCCTGTCAAAATTGGATTTCAAAGTTCCCCAATTTCTAGGTTTTCTCACAGTTTCGTGGGTCACTTTCCAAATCTGTTTTCATTGAATTAGAATGATTAATTATGGTTGTATATGATGATTTGTGGATGAATTAATGTCATGTTGATGATATTTGAACAAACCCCCCACCAGACCCATGATTTCCCCTTTTTTCTCACTTTAAACCCTAGTATAACTTTAATGGTGAATGAAGGATGAGAATCCAATATATAATTATGGAGTTCATTATGGTATTATGATGTTTCTCTATATGATGAATGATTATCATTGACTTAGGGTTGAATCTTGATGTGATCCTTGAAGGCTATGAATGAAGATTGTCAAATTGATGAATGTTCATATAATGAATTGTTGATCCACTTATGGTGAAGGTGCTACTTGATTATGAATTTTAGTGATTGAGTTATGTTTCCTCTTCCCTATAACCCCAAATGTTGACAAGTATGCTATGAAGTGAACATGAGTGTTAAGCTATGATTATGGTAGTGTTGGTATGATGAATGGAAGGTAAATCTGATGAACACTATATGACTATGCTATGAATGAACATTGTTATATGTTGATGGTTCTATGATGAAAGGTTATTCTCATCTTAGAACTTTTGAGCTATATGATGAATGATGGGTTGAATCCCTAATGCACTCCTTATTGAATTAATGTGTTAGTAAAGTCCTAATACTACTTTAAATGGGATGTGAGCTTAGCACCTAGTGAACATGAACATGAGATGTAAACTTCTACGTTTAGCAAGTTCGGCTTCCCATATTGGTTCCTTCTACATTTTGCAAGTCCGGGTTCCCAATATATATTTATCTCATGAGATGGAAACCTTCTACCTTTTGCAAGTCCGGATTTCTAGTAGCTATCTCCTTGTTCCTTAACTATGTTTGCCCATATCGGTATTAGCTAGTGGATCCACCTAGATGCTATTATGTTAGTTCTACCTTGGCATGTGGAACACTCTCTTTTCGGTGTGGGAGTAGAACACTGGATTCCATGAAGCTCACATGGTCTCTTTTGGTTATTGATAATGTCCCTATGTTTCAAGAATATGATCTATTATATGAATATGACTTATGTAAATGTGTTATGAACTAGAACTAGGACTACTTGAGGGATACTACTTAGTATAGGTGAGGGTATGAGACTTTACCTATGCATTGCCCAACGAGGTTCCTTGAGGAGTTCTGGTGTGAGTCCTTTATATATGGTAAGGTATGAATTATGTTAAGGTTGGTTTCACCTATTATGATGTTGATTATGTATGTGACTACAATTGTGTCTTCTTGTTGGCTTTACTTAGTATATATGGGGTATAGGACTTCATATGTACATTGCACAAGTGAACTTGAAAGGGGGTCATGGGTGGTGTCTTATGATGGTATGATGTAAATGGAACTCAAATATGTAAGGTATGGGTTATGGCTTCTTGTTATAATCATGAATGTCTCATTACCTTGTAATGTGGATTGGTTAAATGTTCCTTGATATGCATTATTGATTTTAACTTGAAATAGCATGTTTTCAACTAAAGGTCCCTTTTTGCATGATTTAAATGGTTTTATTTGCATGGTTTCCATACTTAGTAAAGTTGATTATGCTAACCCATATTTCTTCCTTCATCCTTTTTCTACTGAGTGTAGGTTTCGGGAAGTGATTGTGCTACTAAGAGGTTCAAGCTTGGACTTAGACTTTCTCCAAGAGTTATTGGTATGTCCTCAAGTTTCGAGGACACACATTATGACACCTATGTTCCTTATATTGTAATAGACTATTAGACTTCTTATGTACTTGTCATTTTGAGAAAATTATATTGTAAAGGGTTATGGTACCTATTTGAGACTCTTATGTGTACTTAGATGGTTTCATTGAGATGATGATGTCTAGAAATTCTACTTCTATTTTCTATTATGGGACATTATGGCATTTATGTTGAAAAGTTTTTAAATTTCCGCATTTTTCAATGTCTATATGTAATGAAGAATATGCTAAGGGCTTGTATAAGACCCCTTCGGGGTGAAGTACGCCGTGTTACACCTAGGGGGTGCTCTCGGGGTGTGACAAACCTGGTATCAGAGCATAAGGTTAATTGAATACTATTAGGGTTGATGTCTCATGAGACCACGTCGATTAGAGTCTTGTTCATAAGTGTGAAGCGTGCCACACTTATGAATGAGAGGCTATACGATGCTTAGGAATTTTCAGTTCTTGATTACTTATTGGTCGTGCCTCAAGAGTCTTAGTTCTATTAAGTCATTCCTTCTAAAACTTTTCTTGTGCTTATAGGCTATGAATACAAGAAGGACTAATGCTAGGAGGGCCTGAGAGGAAAATGTGAATGAAGAGGTTCCCTCTCATGTTCCTCAAAACCCTCGTGCTCCTCAAAATCCTCAATCACCTATTGATGAAGGGGCTATGTCTAATGTGGAGATAAGAGCGACTCTTCATACCTTGACTCAACTCATGATGGCACAAACTTAAGCCGTCACCACACAAGCACAAGCTTTGACAGCCCATGCTAACCGAGAAGTTAGTCCCCGGGTGGAGACCAATGTGAGTACCATGGCCTCACGGTTGAGAGACTTTACTATGATGGACCCTCCTATCTTCTTGGGTTCCAAAGTAAATGAAGACCCACAAGAGTTCTTGGAGGAGGTTTATAAGATTGTGGAGGCTATGGGAGTTTCTACTAATGAGAAGGCCGAGTTGGCCGGGTATCAATTGAAAGACGTGGCCCAAGTATGGTATACTCAATGGAAGGACAATAGGCCTTTAAGGGCTGGTCCCATAACTTGGGAGGTATTCAAGAAGGCTTTCCTTGATCGGTTTTTCCCCCGTGAGAAAAGAGAAGTCAGAGTTGAGGAATTCATCAACCTTCGCCAAGGAGGTATGAGTGTCCAAGAATACTCCTTGAAATTCGCAAGGTTGTCCAAATTCTCCCTCTTTGGTTTCTAAAACGACCCCAAAAATGCCCGAAAATGTGCTTCGGAAACACCTATAATTGTAATTTCCTTATATATCAAAATTCGTGCATGATTTCAGAAATTCGACTTTATATTCTTATTCAGGGGGTCAAATTGAGTGGGAAATGGGTCTAACCCAAATTTTAGAGCAACCGTATCAAAATTCGAAAATCGCAAAAAATGCAATTTGGAGGGTCAACTTTAAAGGGTTATATCTCTTAGCACACAAGGAACTGGAAGGGCCACCACCTATTAAATTATAGCTCTTTGAGTTAGCTTTCCAACGCACTTGGTTTCACCTCATTCCGAGTTAGGATGAGGGAGTTATGACCATTTTCGTAAAACCTGTCTGTGCAGATTTGCAAATTCCAGTAAGCTTTTTTTTTTAGCGGGTTGGGGACGTTTTTTATAAATGTCCCATACTTAGCCATATTTTTTTTCTTCAAAACACTCTCTAAGCCCTCTCCAAAATTCCACCAAGATCTTCAACCAAATTCAAACATCTCAAGCTCTAATTC
>NW_006239011.1:1010640-1036889 GCF_000226075.1 Solanum tuberosum | reverse complement strand
TTTGTCTTGGCCCCCGCTAAGTACCCATGTTTAGAGGTGGTGTTGGACAAGTTGTGTATTATACTTGAGCTTGATTCATCTATGGTATTTATGTATCATTCCTTTTTTTTTTGTTTCTCTTGCTCCCTTAGTCCCGATTTCCCCCTTGATTATGCTTATCGCTTATGGTCAATTTAATTGCTTCCGCGACCAAAGATGTGTAATGATACGCTATGAGGCTTGTTTGGGGTTCCTTCGGGTTCCCCATTCGCCGGTCACGTCTAGGCCCTAGGCTTGGGTCGTGACAGTTTCTAACCCAAGTGATGAAATGAGTCGCTTTGTCACCGGTGTGTCCGATGTTATTGAAGAAGAGTGTTGAGCGGCAATGCTCCATGACAACATGGATATCTCTAGGTTGATGGTACATGCTCAACAAGTGGAAGATTCAAGGCTTAGAAAGAGGAATAGAGAGGTGAAGAGGCCAAGGGCCGATGAGGGAAATGCATCTAAGGGTAAGTTTGAAGGACAAGGTGAACCAAGGTTTAAGAAGAAGTTTCCCAACCCAAGTCCTTCCAATGCTCCAAGGTCCAACAAAGGTAGGGTGTCTACCCCTAGACCACAAGGAGGAAGAGGTGGTGGTTCTTATGTTGAGAAACCTAATTGTGAAAAGTGTGGCAAGAAGCATCAAGGCAAGTGCCTAGTTGGCACGGACAATTGCTTTAATTGTGGAAAGAGTGGTCATATGAAGAGAGATTGCCCTATGTTGAAGGTTCAGGGAAGGGAGAATAAGCAAGCACAAGCAAGTGGGTCTAACTCCGATGCTCCTAAGAAGAATCGCTTCTATGCTCTCCAATCCCGAGGTGATCAAGAGAGCTCTCCGGATGTTGTTACCGGTATGTTGGAAGTATTTTCAATTAATGCTTATGCATTGTTAGACCCTGGTGCCACTTTATCTTTTGTTACTCTTTTAGTGGCTATGAAATTTGATGTGCTCCCCGAAACCCTAAAAGAACCTTTTTCCGTGTCTACCCCGGTAGGTGATTCGGTTATAGCTAAAAAAGTGTATAGTGGTTGTCCCATTTCATTGTCCAATAGAGTCACATTGGTTGATTTGGTAGAACTTGACATGTTGGACTTTGATGTCATATTGGGGATGGATTGGCTTCATGCTTGTTTTGCTTCCATAGATTGTAGAACTTGAGTTGTGAAGTTTCAATTTCCTAATGAACCCATTGTAGAATGGAAGGTAGGAAACTTGATCCCTAGAGGTCGAATTATCTCATGTCTAAAAGCTTGTAAAATGATTTCTAAGGGTTGTATCTATCATATTGTAAGAGTTAAGGACCTTGAGTCCGAGACTCCTCCATTAGAGTCGGTCCCCGTAGTAAGGGAGTTTCCAGAAGTCTTTCCTAATGACTTGCCCGGAATCCCTCCCGAACGGGAAATTGACTTTGGCATAGATTTCTTGCCGGATACATAATCGATATCAATTCCTCCTTACCGGATGTCCCCGGCCGAATTGAAGGCACAACTTAAAGATTTTCTAGATAAGAGTTTTATTCAACCAAGCATATCACCATGGGGTGCGCCGGTTTTGTTTATGAAGAAAAAAGATGGGTCGCTTAGGATGTGTATTGATTACCGACAATTGAACAAGGTCACTATAAAGAATAAGTACCCGCTCCCTAGGATTGATGATTTATTTGACCAACTCCAAGGGGTGAGCTAATTTTCGAAGATTGACTTAAGGTCGGGTTATCACCAACTTAGGGTGAGAGGTGTTGATGTTCCTAAAACGGCATTCCGAACAAGATATGGTCATTTTGAATTCCTAGTAATGTCTTTTGGTCTCACAAATGGCCCTACGGCATTCATGGACCTTATGAATAGGGTGTTTAGACAATATCTGGATTCATTCGTGATTGTTTTCATTGATGACATTTTGATATATTTTAAGAGTGAGAATGACCACATGGAACATTTGAGGATGGTGTTGCAAGTTCTCAAGGACCAACGGTTGTATGCTAAGTTTAGCAAATGTGAATTTTGGTTGAGATCGGTTGCGTTTGTCGGACATATAGTGTCAAGTGAGGGAATTGAAGTGTATCCAAAGAAAATGGAGGCGGTTAAGAAATGGCCTAGACCCTTAAGCCCTACCGACATTAGAAGCTTTTTGGGATTAGCCGGTTACTATAGAAGGTTTGTTGAGGGTTTCTCCTCAGTTGCTTCTCCATTAACGACTTTGACCTAAAAGAAGGTTAAATTTGAATTGTCGGAGTTTTGTGAAGAGAGTTTTCAATTGTTGAAAGATAAGCTTACCTCCGCTCCGGTATTGACCTTACCGGAGGGTACCGAAGGGTTTGTAGTATATTGTGATGCTTCAAGAGTAGGGTTGGGGTGTGTCCTTATGCAACATGATAAAGTAATCGCTTATGCTTCTAGACAATTACAGATTCATGAAAAGAACTATCCAACCCACGATCTCGAACTAGCGGCGGTAGTCTTTGCTTTAAAGATATGAAGACACTATCTCTATGGGGTACACATAGATGTGTTTACCGACCACAAAAGTCTTCAATATTTTTTTAGCCAAAAAGAGTTGAATCTCTAACAAAGGAGGTGGTTGGAACTTTTGAAGGACTATGATATGAGTGTCCTATACAACCCCAAAAAGGCTAATGTGGTTGAGGATGCGTTAAGTAGAGTGTCCATGGGTAGTGTTGCTCACATAGAGGATGAGAAGAAGGAGTTAGTTCGGGAGGTACATAGGTTGGCCCGATTAGGTGTCCAACTAAGGGATTCCTCCAAGGGTGGTTATGGTTCATCATTGTTCCGAGTCATCACTTGTGGTTGAGGTTAAGTCCAAGCAACACCTAGATACTATAATGGAATTGAAAGAGTCGGTTCTTGATAAGTCCGTTGAGGCTTTCTCCCAAGGAGGAGATGGGGTGCTTAGGTACCAAGGAAGATTGTGTGTGCCGGATGTGGATGACTTAAGGGAGAGAATTTTGGAAGAGGCTCACGGTTCTCAATATTCTATTCATCCAGGAGCCACCAAAATGTATCGTGACCTACGAGAAACTATTGGTGGAACAGAATGAAAGGGGATATAGCAAGCTTTGTGGACAAATGCCCAAATTGCCAACAAGTCAAAGCCAAGCATCAAAGACCTGGAGGTCTATCTCAAGATATAAGTATTCCCACTTGGAAGTGGGAGGATGTCAATATGGACTTTGTGGTATGGTTTGCCTCGTACTCGAAGGCAACATGATTCTATTTGGGTCATTGTTGATAGGATGGCTAAATCAGCCCATTTCCTTCCCATCAAGGTTTCGTATTAAGCGGAAGACTACGCTAAGTTGTACCTTAAGGAAGTGGTGAGGTTACATGGAGTTCCTTTGTCTATCATTTCGGATAGAGGTACTCAATTTACTTCGCACTTTTGGAAGGCATTCCAAAATGGGCTTGGTACTAAAGTGAAGCTTAGTACCGCATTTCACCCTCAAATGGATGGTCAAGCAGAAAGGACCATTCAAACCTTGGAGGACATGTTGAGAGCGTGTGCGATTGATTTCGAAGGTAATTGGGATGATCACCTTCCCTTGATTGAATTTGCCTACAACAATAGTTACCATTCAAGTATTGCCATGGCTCCGTTTGAAGCACTTTATGGTAGGAGATGTAGATCTCCGGTTGGTTGGTTTGAAGTAGGTGAATTTGCTCTTCTTGGTCCCGAGATGGTTTATGAGGCTATTGAAATGGTTCGACTTATAAGAGATAGGTTGAAAATGGCTCAAAGTCGGCAAAAGTCTTACGCCGACAATAGAAAGAGGGATCTTGAATTTGAAGTTGGTGATTGGGTCTACTTGAAGATCTCGCCCATGAAAGGGGTAATGAAGTTTGGTAAAAAGGGGAAGCTTAGTCCCTGGTATGTGGGCCCTTATGAGATTTTGAAGAGAGTTGGAAATGTTGCTTTTGAATTGAACTTGTCTAATGAGTTGGCTCCGGTTCACTCGGTATTTCATGTCTCTATGCTCAAAAAGTGTATAGGTGATCCGAAATCCATACTTCCTTTAGAGGGTTTGGGTGTTGATGAGAACCTTTCTTATGAAGAGGTTCCGATTGAGATCCTAGACTGACAAGTGAAGAGGTTGAGGAATAAAGAAGTAGCTTCCGTTAAGGTTCTATGGCGGAATAATCTAGTTGAGAGTGCTACATGGGAGGCGGAGGCCAATATGAAGTCCCGTTATCCTCATCTCTTTCTTGCTACTCCTATTCAAACTTGAGGTAAGTAGTTTCTCTTGAATTTGTAATGAATTAGGAGTTATGTTTATTGTGTGATCTTTTGCCATGTCTTCTTCCTATATGGTGTAGGTCCATGTGAGATAGCGTAGTACATAATTAAGTCTCTCATGAATTATATGTCCTTCTTGTTGAATAGTTTTAGCATGATTATTGCATAATTTGACTTATGAGGTGAACTTGTGAGCATGCGTAATTGTGTGTAATGAAAAGATATGTTGAATCTCATGTTGTATTGCATTTGGTTATGATGTTGACCTGTGTGACCTCATGAGATAAGTTGATGAACATGTTTGGTTATGTTGTGATGAAGTAGCATGATAGATTAATATTGTTATGTTGAGCTTGCTTGTGTTGGAGAAGGTAGTTCCTCCTATGTTTATATGAATTGGTAATTTTGGTGCATAATAAGATTTTTTTTTTGTGTTATAGTTTCTTTGCTTGTGTTGCATTGAGCTAATGATGTGGAGAAGGTGTTTCCTCCAATGAAATGTGTATGTGATTGATATGTGTTGTTGTTGGGCTACTAGTCTTGATTCCCCTAAGAATGATTAAAGTGCCATTCGAGGACGAATGTTCCTAAAGGGGGGGATATTGTAACAACCAGAAAATTCGTAAGTTGAACTAGAGCCTAAACGTAATGTCAAAGAGATATAAAATGAATTCCCCTAAGTTAGTAGACCATCTAGGAGTCCTGTGGGGGTTTATTAATTAAGGCCTAAGGGAGGAGGGCCAAAGGCCAAGGCTGCCCCAAACTTGGAACTACAGCCTTAAGCTCCACGCATCACCACGGCTCGTGGTCATGACCACGGGAAAGTGGGAGGCTCCATGGAGTTTTCCTTGGCCAAGGGAGAGGGACCTCCAAGTGTCCTAGACACTGCCTCACCCTTCACAAGAGGGACCACGAGTCGTGGTCCACTTCATGACTCGTGAAGGTGGGCGTGGAAGTCCCCTTAGATTTTAGAAAGTTGGGGGCGTTTGGAGTAGCTTATGTCCAAGGCACCACGGGAACCACCACGGGACGTGGTGCACTTGACGAGGGAGGAAGGTGGCTCGTGAAGGTCACTTGGCACCAAGGCTTGAAGGCCTTGCCACCACAAGGCCAAGTGATGACCAAGGCCATCACCATGGACCGTGGTCCTCACCACGGATCGTGGTAGTCTCCGTGGCCTTTCTTTGGCCAAGGGTTGGCTTGTCCACGAAGAGGGAGCTACTGCCTCCAACACCACGGGCAAAAACCACGGCCCGTGGTGCATCTTCACGACCCATCAAGGGTGGCCGTGATCCCTGACGGGGACCATTCAAGCGGGGAGTTTTTGGACATTTCCTTTTTAAGTCCTTTTTAAGTAGGGGTTTTTTGGGTATTTTAGAGGATAATTATATATTGGTTTTTAAGTGTAAATTCATAGGTTTTGGTCACTATGCACAACACCCAATTGAAATCAAAACTCTCCCACTTCTCTCTAAACTCTCTCTCTAAAAACTCAAGAATAAGAAGAATACATTTGAGCTAGGGTTTCGAAGTTATTTCCCTAATTGCTTGGAGTTTCTCCATTGATTCTCAAGGAATCAACTAAGGTATGGTTGCTCTTCACTCTTGGGATCTTTTTCCCAAGAGGCCCTCTCAAAATTGGATTTCAAAGTTTCCCAAATTCTAGGTTTTCTCACCGTTTCGTGGGTCACTTTCCAAATGTGTTTTCATTGAATTAGAATGATTAATTATGGTTGTATATGATGATTTGTGGATGAATTAATGTCATGTTGATAGTTTTTGAACAAACCCCCCACCAGACCCATGATTTCCTTTTCATTCTCACTTTAAACCCTAGTATGACTTTAATGGTGAATGAAGGATGAGAATCTAATATGTAATTGTGGAATTCATTATGGTATTATGATGTTTCTCTATATGATCATTATGGTATTATGATGTTGCTCTATATGATAAATTATTATCATTGATTTAGGGTTGAATCTTGATGTGATCCTTGAAGGCTATGAATGAAGATTGTCAAATTGATGAATGTTCATATATTGAATTGTTGATCCACTTATGGTGGAGGTGCTACTTTATTATGAATTGTAGTGATTGAGTTATGTTTCCTCTTCCCTACAACCCCAAATGTTGACAAGTATGCTATGAAGTGAACATGAGTGTTAAGCTATGATTATGGTAGTGTTGGTATGATGAATGGATGGTAATCTCATGAACAATATAATGGTTCTATGATGAAAGGTTATATAATGGTTCTATGATGAAAGGTTATTCTCATCTTAGAACTAATGAGATATATGATGAATGATGGGTTGAATCCCTAATGCACTCCGTATTGAATTAATGTGTAAGTAAAGGCCTAATACTACTTTAAATGGGATGTGAGCTTAGCACCGAGTGAACATGAATATGAGATGGAAGCTTCTACGTTTAGCAAGTTCGGCTTCCCATATGGGTTTCTTCTACGGTTAGTAAGTCCTAGTTCCCAATATATATGTTGTTTCATGAGATGGAAACCTTCTACGTTTAGCAAGTCCGGGTTTCTAGTAGCATTCTCCTTGTTCCTTAACTATGTTTGCCCACATAGGTATTAACTAGTAGATCCACCTAGATGCTATTATGTTAGTTCTACCTTGGCAAGTGGAACACTCTCTTTTCGGAGTGGGAGTAGAACACCGAATTCCATGAAGCTCACATGGTCTCTGTTGGTTATTGCTAATGTCCCTATGTTTCAAGAAGATGATTTAATATATGAATATGAATTATGTAAATGACTTATGAACTCTAACTAAGACTACTTGAGGTATACTACTTAGTATAGGTGAGGGTATTGGACTTTACCTATGCATTGCACAAGGGGGTTCCTTGAGGAGTTTTGGTGTGAGTCCTTTATATATGGTAAGGTATGAATTATGTTAAGGTTGGTTTCACCTATTATGGTATTGATTATCTAAGTGACTACACTTGTGTCTTTTTGATGGCTTTACTTAGTATATATCGGGGTATGGGACTTCATATGTACATTGCACAAGTGAACTTGAAAGGGGATCATGGGTGGTGTCTTATGATGGTATGATGTAAATGGAACTCAGATATGTAAGGTATGGGTTATGGCTTCTTGTTATAATCATGAATGTCTCTTTACCTTGTAATGTGGATTGGAAAAATGTTCCTTGAATATGCATTATGGCTTTTAACTTGAAATAACATGTTTTCAACTAAAGGTCCCTTTTATGCATGTTTTAAATGGTTTTAATTACGTGTTTAGTACAATTGATTGTGCTAGCCCATATTTCTTCCTTTTTCTATTAAGTGTAGGTTCCGGGAAGTGATTGTGCTACTAAGAGACCCAAGCTTGGATTTAGACTTTTCCAAGACTTTTTGGTATGTCCTCAAGTTCCGAGGACACACATTATGACACTTATGTTCCTTATATTGCAATAGACTATTAGAATTCTTATGTACTTGTCATTTTGAGAAAATTCTATTGTGAAGGGCTATGGTCCCTATTTGAGACTCTTATGTGTACTGAGATGGTTTCATTGAGATGATGATATCTAAACATTCTACTTCTATTTTCTATTATGAGTCACTTTGACATTTTTGTTGAAAAGTTTTTAAATTTCCGTATTATTCAATGTCTATATGCAATGACGAATATGCTAAGGGCTTGTAAAAGACCTCTTCGGGGTTAAGTATGCCGTGTTATGCCTAGGGGGTGCTCTTGGGGTGTGACAGAATCGAGTAAGCTATCCTCCTTCCAATATAACATGCAATCATTAGTACAAGCATCAATTTTGTTATAAGAAAGCCCAAGTTCTTTAATTATCTTCTATTCCTCATAATATGAGTTTGGCAAATCAGCGCCATCAGGCAACAACTCCTCTTTCAATATTTTCAATAACATTGTAAATGACGCATTACTCCAACGACCCATACTTTTCATATGAAGCAATCTGATCAAAGAGAAAAGCTTTGAAGCTTTTGAATTTTGGTACAGTGGCTTCTCGAAATCCTTCAATAGGCTGTAAATTTTTTTTGCTTCAACATTTGGTTCTTCCTCAAGTAAATAATCACAATCTGTGTGTACTTCCTCCATTATTATTAGGATATAAATCTCTCAACAATTCTTCTACTTCATCATCACTCTCACATTCTTCTACCTGCATCACCATCTTCATCATTAGATTCCGTATCTGATTTTGACAATGGCTAACCTAAACGTTCTCCATGATGATACCAAAAAGTATAGTTTCGAATTATTCCATACACTAGCAAATGTGTCTCAACTGTTTTACGAGTTCCTAAAATTGTATCGAAACATTTGATACATGGACATCGTATTTCATTTTCTTCATCTGTTCTTTGAAAGGCATAATTCAAAAACTTTTGCACACCGTCTAAGTAGATTTCATCGAGTCGATTGTCAACAAGTTGCATCCATTTCTTACTAGGTGCCATACCTTTTAGTATACATAAAAATAAGATTTAGAAAAATAAAGGAAAATAAAATTCAAAATATGCGCACAAACTTGTTACAATTAGTTTTACACAACTAAGTTGAACTCTAGGATTGCACTTTCTAGTGGACCTTAGCTACTTGTTTAGTTAATGAATTGTGGTATACTATCATATTGAAAAGAATGACGCAAATATAATTTTTCCTGCCATTATGTTGACATACCAAACTTGAACAACAAAAAGGAGTAAACTTAAAAAATTTACAGAAAAGAACACCATATACAAAGCAAAATAGTTAGAATGTCTTTCCCAGAACTTGAAGGTTTTCTTCGGGATATCCTTAGCTTTTCACTCATGCTTTCATTCATGTCTATAATTTATGATTATTTTCTATGAGAATCTTATTTCTTGACAGGATTTCATTATTTTTTTTAAAAAAGCTAGTAGTTGCCTGTTGACCAGACAATGACATAAATGACCATTCAAATTGACTTGTCTATTGTAAAAAATAGAGCTTGGTGGACTATTTTTAGTTGATGGGTGAATTATACAGAATACTAGAGGAGTTCAAAAATTGCCCATGTATTCGAAATTATATACGCTGAACTCATCAAATGGATTAAAAGGAACTCGAGCAGATTTGAAGGAAGATTTAACTAGAATATGGGAGAGCATTGCGAAGGAGACTTCCTACACTGCTTGCGTGAAAAAACCTACTAGGATAAGAGGTGAAGTACGTAGTTTCTTTTTCTAGAAATCGTGTATGATATATGATTAGAAGATTCATTAGATCGAACAAGTTAAGTCTTAAGCCTGCTTTGGTGGTTAACACAGATTAATTACTGAAACAAAATTGACTTATCAATCGTCAAATATAAAACATAGTAATCACCATCTTTAATTCACTGGTCAAAGACTCCAAATGCAACTGAATCAGTCAAGTTAAAATATTTATCGATTCACGTCTTTCAACAGATAAATAAAAGAAAATAATTACTTGTGTTGTAGTATATAGAAAATAATCAGTTTTGTTACTACAAGTTGATAAAGACTCCAAGATAAAGAATCTTTGTGTTTTATAATCATCAACTAATCAAACGACAATCAAATAATCATTCATACAAGGAACTTTGGTGTCCATTGAAGAATGGAAATCACAAAGCAAAGAATAACAGAAGCAGGGTGTCCTCTTAGTTATTTTTCAGGAAAAAAAAAGCTTTACTTTATGGGTTATGTGATTTTTCGAACACACAATATTCTACAAACTTGAATACACTTAAAAAAATTAAACCATCAATTAGAATCTGAACTCAATAAAACAAGAAAATTTGGCAAAATTGAACGACATAACAGAGAACAGGAAGCAAAAGAAAAGAAAACTTACCAGAATTTCATAGTAGAGAGAAGCAAATAGAGATACTGCTGATCAATAGAGAGGCTTTGATGAAGAGTTGGATAACCCTAGGTAGAACCTGCACTTGATCGAGATGAAAGAGAGATAGCGTACGTTATTGAGAATACGAACAGGGAAAGTTACGACCAATGGGTATTGAGAGAAAACATAGTTTTTTTTAGATATTTAGAAAATAGGGTTTCTTTTGGTGCCTAAATTTTCAGAAAAAAAGAGAGTTGATTTTAATAAAAATTTTAGGAATTTTTTGGCGGTGTGCTCTCTGTCTAACTCTCTCTATTACAATTGGGACTAGTTATTGATATTTTTGGGGACCAACTTTCGCACCTTCTCAAAAACATATAGCTTTTAGGACCGAAATATAATCTCGTTCCAATATGTATACTTTTAGTGACGGGATTATTAACTCATCCCTAAATGTTAGTCATAAATAAGCTTGTTTCTTGTAGTGTTCAATAAGTTGGGTTGTCATGTATGTCAGACCATCACGGATAGACTCTTCAAGATTTAGAAGTTGAGTTTGTCCTTGTATCCAATATTGGCTTACTATCTCCGTTTCTCCATAATTTTCTCTTTGTTGGGCTGCAATCTCTTCTAATTTAGTTAGAACAGTAATTTCTAATTGAATAGCGTCAAACTCATCTAGCAGTTTCATGATTTTTTTGTGCTCTTCCCTGCATTCAAATATTTGTTCAGTGATTGTTGAATTAACTTTGTCCAGCATGTTCGTACATTCCATAAGTGAATTCACATTGCCCGCCACTTGTTTTGCATTCTCCACTTCATTGCCCCTACCAACATCACAAATAACAGAAGAATCATAATAGGGGTTCGGGGGAAAGGAATAAGATTTCGGACAAACATTCCAATGAATATATTGACGACTACATATATGACATAAAGGACATCCATCACCCAACCACGAGTTATCCCAATCATCCATATCAATAAGAGTACCAAATTATTCAAGAAAAAAAAATACGAACTAAAAAAAATAAAAATAAAATTTAAGTAAATAAAAAGAAAAAGTATAACCAAGAAGAATAGTTAATTTTTAAGTCCCCGGCAGTGGCGCCAAAAACTTGTTGCTTCCAATTGCACATGCAAGTTTACGCGGTCGCACAAGTAATATAGTGGCTCTTAAAAGAATCGGATTATCGAACCCAAATGACTTGTCAATTAATTATTCTTACTAAGTTATATTAATTCTACTTATTTATTCAAAGGGAGGATTTCAAAAGATGAATATATTAACTAAACTAAAAATAAAGATAAAATAACTAAAAAGCAATTAACTAAGAAAAGATAGATGCTTACACAATCAATGAATGAAGCGATCTAGGATTATAATTTAACTAACAATCATGTTTCGCATCAATTTCATCGACTTATTTGATTATCTAGTTATTGATTCACAGGGTTAAATGTATGATCATGGTCTCTCGACCTCTAATCGCCTACAATAAATGACAACCTAACTACATCGTTGAGCGGGGATAGGTTGGACCAAGTACCGAGCATTACGATTTCTTCCTATATAGTGACCAAACATGGTTTCTAGGTATATCCCTATCCTAGATACAAATTAATCCTAATTATTAAGAGAAAATCATGCTCCTTATATTCCACGTTCTATCCTCTTATTCCTCTCCCGAGTTCAATTCTAACAATATGTTTATTTCAATGGTGATCAAGCATCAAAATAGTAATCACAAGAATATAAGAACAACTAATATGATAAACAAATCATGCCGATCAAAGTCACTAAACAATCATATTGTAAGTGAATATAATCCAAGAACAAGAAGTTTAACTCCACATAGACATAGAGCAATTACAACCCATCATTCAAAGAAAATATATAAAATAAATTAAAAGAGAAGAAACGAAGAAACCCTAAATCAAAAGTTAATTTCTACATTCACCCTCTCCCCTAATAATTATTCTTACGGACTATTTATAAATATAGGAAACACTAAATAAAATAATTGAGTCCAAACTAAATTAGGAATCCAAAACCAAACGGAATTGGATTCCATTTCTTTTCTGCGTGAAACAGTGATGCGGCGCCACAACCCTGCGCTTCTTCATTCTTCATATGATGCCACGTGGAATATTCCAATTCCAATTCTAATTCTACTTCAACCAACATATATATTATTTTATAAAGTTTAATCCATTAAGCTGTCTGCTTGATTTCCTTCTTCAACCTTCCATATTTAATTTCTTTTAGCTCCAAACTTCTTCAACTTTACACAAATTTACTCCTACAAATAAAATATACTAGTTAGCACAATTCATAAAATCCATGCTAAAAAAGGACAAATATACATAATAAATGTGAGACAAATAATAATTTAAAATATGTATTTTGGCCTCACATCAATGAACACCATACAAATAATTCCTCCAAATCATTGAGGAAAAAACAACCGCCGCTAGTTCAAGGTCATGGGTAGGATAATTCTTCTCATGAATCTTAAGTTGACTTGAAGCATAAGCAATGACTTTGCCATTTTGTATAAGTACACATCCTATTTCAATTCTTGAGGGTTCACAATAAACAACTAAACCATTAGTCCCTTCCAGTATTGTCAACATCGGAGCAAACGTAAGTCTATCGTTCAATTCTTGAAAACTCTTCTCATACACTTTGGACCATATGAACTTAACCCTCTTTTGAGACAACACTGTCAATGGAGAAGAGATCGAAGAGAACCCTTTAACAAACCTTCTATAGTAACCGACTAAGAAACTTCTAACATCTGAAGGGGTTAGAGGTCTAGGAAAACTCTTGACCACACTTGTCTTCTTAGGATCTACCTCAATACCCTTACCGGAATTAATATGCCCTAGAAAAGCCACAGACGTAAGCAAAAACACACATTTACTAAACTTTGCAAAGAGTTGTTGGTCCTTGAGGACTTGCAACACAATCCTCAAATGATTGGTATGCTCGTCTTCAATTCTTGAATAGATCAATATATCACCAATGAACACAATCACAAACATGTCAAGGTATTGTCTATACACCCTATTCATCAAATGTATAAATGCGGCTGGTGAATTAGTCAAACCAATTGACATTACTAAAAATTTATAATGACCATACCGAGTTCGAAAAGTTATCTTCGGAATGTCATCTTCTCTCACCCTTAATTGGTGATAACCCGACCGAGGTCAATCTTTGATAAGTAGCTTGCTCCTTGAAGTTGTTAAAATAAATCATCTATCCTTGGAAGAGGATACTTTTTTTTATTGGTAACCATGTTCATTTTCCAGTAGTAAAAACACATACGAAGTGAACCATCTTTCTTTCTAACAAACAAAACTGGAGCACCCCATGGAGAGATACTTTGTTGCATGAAACCCTTAACCAAAAAATCTTTCAATTGCTATTTTAATTATTTAATTTTGGCCAGAGCCATACAATTAGGAGGAATAAAGATAGGTTGTGTATCATGGAAAAGGTTAATACCAAAGTCTATTTCCCTCTCGTGAGGAATACCGGGAAGATCATCTTGGACCACTTCCAGAAACTCATTTACAATGGGGACCGACATAAGAGTAGGGGTCTTGGAATCTATATCCCTCACCCTAACTTGATTGTAAATGCAACCCTTTGCAATCATCTTTCTATCTTTAAGACAAGAAACAAATTGACCCTTAGGCTTAGAATTTTCCCCTCTCCATTCTAGAATTGATTCATTTGGAAACTCAAAATTGTACTACACGGTTTCTATGATCAATAGAATCATAGCACTAATGCAGCCAATCCATACCAAGGATAATATAAAAAAATGGCATATCAAGCACTACAAGGCCAACATGAGTGACTCTATGGGACAATTTCTATAGACCCTCTTAGCCACAAATGAATCACCAACAGGAGTAGAGACAGAAAAAAAATCTAACAACACATCCTAAAGAGTATCAAACCTCAGAGCCACATATTACGTCACAAATGACAAGGTAACACTGGGGCCAAGTAAATCATAAACATCATGTTGGAAGACTTTCAACATACCGGTAACCAGATTGGGAGAACCCTCTTGTTCACCATGAGTCTGAAGTGCATAGAATTGGTTTTGCTTGGGAGAATTGGAACCCGAACCACTTGAAGGATGTTGTTTACCTTCTCTCTCTTTAACTGCTAGTATTGGACTATACCTCAATTTGTGACCACTCTTTCAACAACCAAAGCAACTGGCCGTGCTGGCTACGCATTTACCCTCATGCTTTCTTCCACACCTAGTACAAGTAGACGTAGGCAATGATGATCCACTACCATTCCCTCCTTAAGGGTTATTGTTAGACACCCTATCTTTATTGAACTGAGGAGGAGCATTGGATCAACCTTTGCCGAAAAACCTTTATCAAAACATAGAACGACCATGTCCATTGGACTTTGAGTGTGAGAAGTTACCATCACCAGTATTAGCAGTCTTTGCCTCCCTAGACCTTTCCTTAAGTTTCTCCTCTTTAATTTGTTGAGCATGAAGCATGAGACGAGAAATTTCCATATCATTGATATGCATAGCGGTACAACATTGTTTAACCACCAACTAGGCTACACCCAAAAAGAACTTACTCATCCTTGCCCTAGGATTGACAACCTTAGTAGGAGCATATCTAGACAATTGTGTGATGTTCAAAGAATATTCCTTCACAATCATATTTCCTTGACGAAGGTTGATCAATTCAAGAACCTTTGCCTCCCTCATCTAAAGGGGAATAACCTATCAAGGAAAGCAACTTTGAACTTTTCCCAATCGAGAGTACCCATATCTTCCCCTCTCCCTTCTTCCAATTGGTTGAACCATATTTGAGCAATACCCGTAAGTTCATAAGTGGACAATTCTTCCTTTTCCACTAGCATCACTTCCATGATCATCAACACCTTATAAACCTCATCAATGAACTCTAGAGGATCAATATTCCTCAACCATAGAAAAATAAAACTTCTGTGGATTCATTCAAGTTAAGTCCCTCACTCTAGATCTCACCATACCCATATTTGGGTTCACGGGATTCACAACCTCCTATTGGCTTGGGTAATCATGGCTTAAACCAACAATTGAAAATGAGCCCTAAACTTCGCATTAGTCACCTGATCGGCCAAAGGATCGACCGGGACATGAGGAGGTTGAGGAGGAGTCTCTTGATTCACATTTTCTCCCGCATTCCTCCTAGAATATGCCCTTCGAGTGGCAAAACCCTGTACAGAATCAAATAATTATTAGGAGAGAGACATTATAGAGTTAAACTGTATCGCACGACTTAAGAGTAATTAAAGAAGTGGAGTTTCCTAAACATCTTATAGCCTTTCATTCATAAATGTGACGCACTTCATAGTCATGTACAAGAATCTACTTGAAGTGGCCTATGAGACTTCCTAGCACCTTTATTTACCTTTTTATCTAATTACTAAGTTTGTCACAACCCAAGGACGACCCTAGGCGTAACATGGAGTATAAAACCCCGAGAGGCCTTATACAATCCACTTAACATTCATCATATAAGATAATAGAAAATAAGATATTCACACGACAATTTCAACATAGCAAAGTTCTATAGAGAAAAGCAGAAGTGTAAACATCGTCCCAAAGACATCTAGTACTTATGAATGATCAGGGCGTAGCTTGAACATCAAGTTTGAAAACTGAAAGTAAAGACAAAAAGGAAAATCAAGCTCGGTCCTCGGGTGATGACGACTCACCAATCTTCAATGTTCTATATGATATTCATAGCACAGAAGTGTGAATCTATAAGGTCGGACCCTACATTTGGGGAAATGTAGGCAAGAATATGCAATAGTACAAATATGTACCAAGTATGATAGCCATGCATAAAACATTTGAAAACATACTTAAATTGGGATACCTTTATGAGATTTAATCACCAAGCTTAAACATGATATAAAAAGGGTTAGAAGACATAAGTCGTAAAAGATGGTCCATGCAAATAAACATCATTATTTTTTGGGATAAGGGTCTGAAAAATACTTCAACTTTGGTCGGATTTGCTGTTGCGATACTAAACTTTCATGAGGACGTATTACCTCCCTAGACTATTTAATACCATATTTTAAACATATATATTTGCCCACATGGACATAAAAAATAATGTAAAATTATAAATAGTATTGTGTCCACGTGGGCACATATATACCTTTAAAATACACTATTAAATAATTCAGGGGTAGAAAATACGGTATTAAATAGTCTAGGGAGGTAATAGGTCCTTATGAAAGTTTAGTATCGTAACAACAAATTCGACCAAAGTTGAGGTATTTTTCAGACCCTTATCCTTTATTTTTTCAAATAAACATCATCTTAAACACAAGTGAGATACGTCTTGAAGTAACCTTAATTCATTGTTGTTGGATAATTACCTTTAACCAAACATAGTGTATACCATGTGAGCTATAAAAAGGGAATCTAGTGTATACCCCACACCGAAAAGGGGTGTCCTACTTGCCAAGGTAATACCATGAACTTCTAGCTTATGTGCATTCAGTAGCTAATATCTATCTAAGACAATCATCCTATGGGAGAACATAGGTATGGGATAAAGAGATTGCTATTAGAAACCCGATCTCTACTAACGGGAGAGCTCCCATCTCAATATCCTCTTTGTGCTAAGTGTAAATCTCAAGGAATAGTCATTTTCTTAACTTGTTCTTATTATCCATGGAAGGGCACGCCATATTGCAAATCCAAGCTAAGTCATATGTCATCCATGGAATGGCATAATGAACTAACAAATCCAAGCTAGGGTTAATTAGAATGGCTCCTTAAGTTTGATTAATTTTAGGTGAGAAGACCTTTAAACCTTATAATTCTTTATGTGAGAAAAACTTTCACATTTATGCATGAGGTAGTTATGTGAGCAATCCTTTCACAACTATTAACCACAACAAAAAAATATATGCTTTTACTCTCACATAAATCTACATCATATCTCACCAATTCCATAAGAACACATATAATTCCATATTTCACCTTCCACAGTTAAAAACCCACTTTCAATTATCAATATCTAGAAAACATGGGTTAAGCATGGGGTCATGGGTATTCATCTAAAGCTCATGAGATTATATCAATTCATGTGAAAAATTTAATGAATCAATTAAGAACATCAACATTGAAAGGAACCATGACATGGAAGAAAAGTTGAACGGAACCCATGACATGGAATAAAACCCTGACTCAATTGGGGAGTTTATAACTTTGTAACTTGGAGATTTTAGGAACTCTATGGGGAAAGGGCTCCATGGATGAAAACTATCATACCTTAATGCCAAAAGTTTGGCTTCAGTAGTGGAAATGAAGGCTTGACTTGAAACCCTAAGTTGACTCTCCTTCTTCTTCAAGCTTTCTAGAGAGAGAAATATTTTTGAGAGGAAGACTTGTTCTTTTAAGAAATTGAAAGAATGATTTCAATCAGGGAAATTTTAGGGGTAAAACTACTAATAAATGACTTTCGATGAAAGGTAAAACAACATAGTATTAGGCTAGAATATCTAGGAAAAGACCTAAAATTCCTTAAGAAAATAACATTCGACACCTATCGACGACCAGAACGACGGTCCGCTGGTCAGACCACAGACCGTTCTTGCCGGGAAACGTTTGGGATTAGAGATTGAAATTTGGAATTTGAACGATGGCCCCCACCCAAAGACCGTGGTTCCAACGATGGGCTGTATGTCCCAATCGTAGGTCTCATCTTTTGACCCTAGAATTTCCCTGAGTCTGGGATTTACCTATGAAAACTATTTACGGCTCGCGCATTAAATGACAGACTGTCCTAGTGAACCATCAAAAAAGTACTGAAACTTAACATTTTGGAACGCTGAAGTGGACAAACACGGGCCTACCTACTGTCCTTGTGTAAGACGATGGACCGTTGGTGGTTTCCTTCAGTTATGGCACCTGATTTTCTCTCTTTCAAAATCTGAGGTGTTCTATTATCTCCACCTTGAGAACAATCATCCTCGAATGAGATTCAAGACATCATAAGTAAGGCAGAAACATGATCTAATCACCCCAACATGAAATCAATTACATAAATGCACATATTTAAGGAGGAAACATAAATTCCAAGTTAAAGCATGTTCAAAACATCATGTCATGAAGTCTATAAGCAACTCATACTCAATTGCACATAAAAAGGTAGGAATACATCAAGTAAATTAATTTTCTAGAAACTTAGGCTTTTTAGGAATCATGCATAATGAGGAAATGATAGGAATATTTAAGACAAATATCCAATTAGTAAACCTTCAGGAGTGATGAGTCCAAGATTTGGACTCATTTAGGGCTTTATTTAGATAGATTTAGTGTCCTCAAATGCTTAATTTGTGCTATAAACTGATGTTAGATCCTAGATTTTTAGGTACATAGATTGAGGAACAAAGCAAGGACACTAACAGGAATAAAGGAACAAAACAAACTGAAAGAATGAAGAAAGGCAAGCCTGGTGATCACCAAGGTCACTTGGCGAATCGCCGAGTGGCTATATGACTGCCTAAAGTTCTAGTGTGCCAAGCCCTGAGGGAAGAAACAAGGTCGATGCAAAAAAGGAGCAGTCAACGCATCGCCAAGCAGTTCAGAAAAACAGTGATAGATCGCCCAAAGTTACAGAACCCAAGGATGCTAAATGCCAAGGATAAAAGGCCACGGAGGGGATCAAAGGGTGGCTCGCCGAGTGGTTTGGCGAGCCCAACTTACTTCGCCGACTGGCTATTCGTGGATTATTTTTGGAAACTATAAATTAGATTTTGAACATTTAGTTAGTATCTATTATGATATCATTCTATTTTTTGAGAATACGCACTTAGTTTTAGAGAACTTTTCTCTATAGTTATCCTTAGATTTGAAGGTTGGAAAGATTCAATTTGGAGATATTTGAAGTGGGTTTCAGATTTTCTTCAAATTGAGCATTGTAAAGACTAATTCTCTCTTACCCAGTTGATGGCTAATCGATTCGGTAATAGTATTTACCTTTTTATTATGTTTGGATAAAACCCTAATTCTTGGGGTGTGATCATGTGATTATGGGCTGAATTAGTTTATGGGTATTACTAATTACTAGTTTAAATGCTATTTATAGTGAGTTTAAATATTAATTGAGGTTTAATTTATGAGTTGTACTTGCAAATGCAACTCTATCTTTGTGTTCTTGGCTTGCTCGAGAGAGAGGTTTTAGGACTAAAATTATTGATTGATGATTTGTGGGTATTGGGTTGATCTGTATTTAGCTTGAGAGAGTGAATACTAAACCCAATCCCACACATTTAGCTTGAGAGAGTGAATGGATTAAGGTGTGGGCTGTTCTTCATTATCATGCTTGTTGATGTTCGAAAGAAATCACCTGATTCGGGGTAGTTGTTCGAGAGAAAGATATCTCCCTTATAGTCTAGCATATTCATTTATATTTAGCTATTTACTAGTAGTTGCAATTACCCATATGCCTATATTTGCCTATAATCGATCACATCCTGAAATTCTATCACTATATTGCTATTTCAGATTGTTTGTGACTGTTTGGAGTTGATAACTAAAATCAAAACCCCCCATTTGACATTAGTGTCACTCCTTTAATTTGATTAATGTTTTTTTTCGATAATGTTTATTTATATAGCTGATTAGACTGCATTCATACTTCTTAATTAAATTCTAAACACATACCGCTCACTGTGGAATTTAACCCTAACTCATTTAATTGAGTTTTATACTGATTTACGATCGTTGAAACCTAGAATGTGATGAGGTGTGCTTGGAATGTTAAATCAAAATGGTGCTGCTGCCGGGGAGTGATGTTGTTTGAAATTCTTTTCGTGAAATTGAATTGTGTTCTTTATAGTTATAGTTGAATCTACTTACTTTTATTTGTGGTTTTGTGTTTCTTGTGTTAAAAAAGAGGAGGAAATGAGCGTCAACGGAAGCAATGGTAGCCAAGTGGGCCACCAAGATGATGTCAGAAACCTCAACAATGTCAATGACCCGACTCAAATGGGTGGTGTTGGGGCCATTCGTTTGCCTCCAGCTGAAGGAAACGATGTGTTTCACAACATATGCACCATGCTTCAGCTCCTTCAACTAAATGGTTTGTTTGGATGGCTAGCTCGTGAGGATCCCCATGAGCATATCAAGAATTTTGTTGATGTTTGTGGACCGTTCTCCTTTAAGAACATATATCAAGAATCAGTCCGGTTGAGGTTGTTCCCATTTTCTCTATTAGGAGAAGCATGCACGTGGTTGGCTGAGTTGCCAAGAGATTCTATCACTTTGTGGGACGAGTTTATTACCGCATTCCAAGTGTGATTTTTCCCTCCTTCAAAGATGATGACACTTAGGGACAGTATTCAAAGCTTCGAACGCTTAGAGGGTGAGCCAATCCATGAGACTTGGCTGAGGTTTAAGAAGATGGTGCTACAATGCCCAATTCATGGATTGCTCGATAATGTACTGGTGCAATCTTTCTATAGAAGCCTCGATTTAGTGAACAAGGGGGTGGCTGGTCAACTTTCTCTGGGAGGTTTAATGAAACATCCCTATGCAATAGCATCCACACTCCTTGATTGCATGACCAAAATTAACTGAGCATGGTACACACACGAAAACCAAGTGTCTCCTTTTACTTATAAAATGACAAAGGAGCAGATCAAAAAAGATCAAGAGAGAGACCAAAACATGGCAAATATGATGACCCAACTGGACATCTTGGCCAAAAACGTCATGGGTGTTGGTACAAGGAATGTAAATGTTGTGGGTATTGGTGGTGTGAACCCTGATAAGGCCAAATTCGAAGTGTTGTACAATGAGGAAGTGAACTTCCTAGCCAACCAATGATGAGGTTATCGTGCTAACTACCCAAGGCCGGGTGGAAACCAAGGTTGGAATAGAGATGAGGGCTGGAGAGACCATGACCGAGATTGGCGTGATTGTAATGCCACCTAGAAGGAAAGAGAGGGAGAGAAGGATAGGTATGTTCCTCCTAATTAGCGTCAAAAGTCTAAAGATTTTGAGGGTGGCCGGACTGAAGATATGCTCTCACGCATTCTCAACAAGGTTGAAGGATCCGATAAAGTTTTGAAGGAAATGAAGAAAGATGTATTGACTCTCAACCAGACGGTGACCTCTCATTCCGTCTCTATCAAGCAGTTGGAGACCCAAATAGGTCAAATTTCTTCACATCTAAACCCAAGACAATAAGGGGGAATGCCTAGTGATACTATGACAAACCCCAAGAATGAAGCTTAAATGGGTACTTGCGTCGTGTCATGACGTTAACTAAGGTGCTTCTTGGGAGGCTACCCAAATTTTTAATGCTTTGTGTTTGTTTTTATATAATGGGTGTTCATTGTGCAGGTTAAAAAGTGGAATGTGTTTGAGAAATGCAGGTTGGCGAGCCAAGAATCTAGTCGGTGACTCGCCGAAGAGGTCGGCGAGCCCGACTTGGACCACTATTGGATCCACAAATTTTGAAGTGGGAGTGTATAAAACTCTGTGGGCCAATGGATGAATTGGCGACTCACTAAATAGGTCGGTGAGCCCGATTTAGTCCACCGTTTGGACCCCCAAAGTAACTGGTGGTCCTGTAAAACTCGGCGAGGTAAGTGACCACTCAGCGCATTTCCATGTGGTTCGGCGTGGTCGACTAATATCGGCGAAAGGGCCGCGAACTAAAAGGTTTTAAAAGGTGACATGGTTTAAAATTTCAAAATAGTTCATATTCTCTCATTTCTAACCCCGTACACTCACACCCGCACTTCATATTTCCTGTATTTTTGCTATTTTACTTACTTTTTGCTCTTGATCTCGTGTTTGGATTTGGATTACATTGCCGCCTAGCATATCAAATTCTTCATTCGACTTAAAGGCTGGTTTTTCGAACCCCGATCTCTAGATTAGTAGTTGAACTTGAATGTGTTTGATAATTTCTTAATAATTTGTGTTAGGACTGTGTTGAATTGTATTTGATGTGTTGTTGTGTTTATTTTGTGTTTTAAAATTGTGCCAAATTGCTTGAAATATTGGTTTCTCGGATTCTCTGCGTTAAAATTGATTATAAATTGTTGGGTTGCGTGTAATTTAAGTTGGGTCTAGTTGGATCTGAGTAACCCCTAATTGCGCTAAATGATGTACTTTGCCCAATGATGGAGCGTTTCACATCATTCTTAAGGGAAAAAGTTATCAAATGACAAATTTTTGGCCAAATCGGGGGAAGTCTAAATACCCTAGAGGCATTGGTAGATTGGTTCAGGTACTAATTGCATAAGTGTGTAGTTTGATTTTGACAGTAGGGGATGCGGGTGTGAATTTGGGAAATAGGGTTCAAATTTGGCACGTTAGGTAGTTTGGCGAGTTGAGTCGAGCTCGCTGAACTGTTTGCCAGTTCACTAACGTCCTCATTTGATTGTTGTTAATTTCTTAATTTGGCTATTTGGAGTCTGTAAATTTCGGCGGGAAGTCTGAGCTCGCCGAGTTCACTCGGTGACTCACCGAAATGTCCCTTGATCGTCTTTTCTACATCCCTAACCCCTAAAACACACTGTGAATTTCGACGGGCTAGTCTGAGCTCGCCGAGTAACGTCGCCGATTCATCGAAGGGCCCTGCACATCACCGACCTCTTATTTTTCCAGAAAATTTTCAAGCCAGTCCTTTTGGCAAGTGACTCGGCGAGTCCAATTTGGCTTGCCAAAGTAACTCGGCGACTGGTTCGGTGAGTCTTCGGCAACATAAATTCTGCAAGTTTTCTTGGGTATTTTCTAACTCTTTTTAATGTGTTTTGCAGATATGGCCAGGACCAATTGGGACGAAAGTGGAATGCCCCCCACAAACGAGTAAGGGGCATTGTAATCAATGAAGGAGCAGCTACTTCATCTAAAAAGAACAAGAAAGCACCTTCGAAAGGAGGCAAGGGTAAGTGAAAAGCTCTCGTAGCTGAGATACCGGAGCACAACTCCGGCAGTGATGGGGAGTCTTTTGATTCTCAGGCTGCATTCTCTGAGCCTGAGAATGACCAACCACTTCAGACCCAACGAGTTGATATTCATGCCAGAGTTCGTCAAGATCTATCTAGGATCCTAGAGTCTACCCCTCCTACTGCTGATACAGTGCCTGCTCCGGCACAGCCGAGTGTTCCAGCACCACCAGTTCAGGGTCCTCCTCCCTGGTCACTCAATAGGCTAAAGGCCGAAGGTCTGAGGACCATTCTGGAAGAACAAAGATTCTCCATAGATGGTGTAGGGGACAGGTACCCTAATGTGTGGGACACTCTCCGATTCCATAGGTTTGAGCAATTACCAGGCCCTGTGGCCCCTATATTCCTACATGGGATGCTGGAGTTTTACACGGCGTACAGTGACCTGGTCCCAAAGGGAAGGAATAAGGCCAGTGCTTTCATGTAGAGTCAGTGGTGGTCCGGGGGAAGGTAGTGAGATGCATCAATGATTATATTAACGTTGTATTAGAAAGAGGTTCAGTTTTCGACTACCCGAGTTTGGCTACCACTATGATGACTCTAGATGACTTAAAGGGATGGCTAGCTCCCATAATTTCTGATATCACCCCGAGGTGGATCGAGGCTGGAGTTCCGATTGAGAAGAAGGACTTGAATATAGCAGTTCGGTACTGGTTTGGGTTCATCAACAACTCCATCATGCCCTCACAGAATGAGTCTATTCTCCGCCACCCAAAGGCGGCCTGTCTCGTATCAATCATCACCCGGAAGAGAATCAACTTGGGACTAATCATTGAGCAGGAGATGGCCATGAGGGCCAAACAGCCCCAGGCATCCCAGCCATTCCCAATGCTTATTACAGAGATATGTCGGCGAGCTGAAGTTCCTCGTGACGAGAAGAGGGACATTGAGGTTACACTCACATCCTCCACAGACATCTGACGCATTGAAGCTGAGTATACATGGGATGAGGCAGATAGGAGGAGAGAAGCTCCGGTGGATACATCCCCAGAGATTGATGTTGAGTCTATACCTGCAAAGGCAACATTGCCTACTCCGGCCTCTAGGCCTTTAGGTACATCTACTACCACTGCCTCCCAGCCTTTTACTTCAAGTACTATTACCTCGAGGACTCCGATCACTCAGGCCATGGTCCTCAAGATGGGGAACCTAGCCCATTCTACAAACGTGCAGGCTTCTCGGCTAGAGGCTGAGGTTTCTTAGATGATTAAGCGGGCTATTTCAGCTGCTTTGACACCCCTCCGAACATCGATTGATGCTCTCACGACGAGAGTAGAGACTTGTGAGAGAAGACATGGGGTTACTTCCGAGGTTGCAATTTTGAAAGTCGATGTTTCTGATTTTAGGAAGGACGTGGACTATCTGAAGTCCACATACTTCAATTTACTATTTGAGCCAGTTGAGGCTCTGGGTGTTCCTGCCAGTTTTGCTATGTCTCCGACTACCACCGGAGATGATATTATGAAGGATGTTGCTGCTACTGAGTCCGAGGTAGAGATCGATGGGGAGTAGCTTGGGATTCGAGATGCGGCTGTGTATGATGATCTACCTGACTTGGAGGGTGTTATGTTCGAGACTGCCCGATAGACCTCCTTGAGAGACACCACTATGACTGGGTCGAGTGCGGGTACACTTTATGTGACACCGAGCACTGATGCCCCGACAGATGGAGCGAGTGAGTAGACATGATCATTCGTTACCTCCCTCCCTGTTGCTTTTATTGATTCTGTGTTTTTGTTAAATTTCAGGATAACTGCTTTTCTTTTGTGGGTAGGGTGAGGTATTTCCATACCTACCTCTTGTGATTCTGTTTGTTCGTGAATATTGGGTGTTTTGATCTGTATATGTGTTTTAATTTTAATTTTGTGGATATTTGAGTTTGTGGCTCCTTGTTTTGAATGGAAATGGTTTTGACCTGTTTTTGAAGAAAAAATTGTGCCACCTCTTTTGTGTATGAATGTTGTTGTTCTTGTGCAACTTTGAGTATCGCTTAAGATCAATACAGATGACTTAAATAGTGCTCTTAATTGAATGAAATGAATGTGCGGCTACGATGAGGCCAAATGAAGTTGCATAGACAATGTGTGAACTTTTTGTATCTCATTGTGACTAACCGATTATCGAATGAGTCTCTTGTGATGAACATTGTACACTAGCTAGAAAGTGTGGAGTCTCATTTGGTATTGGTGCCAATTCCTTGTGTGATGAGCTTACCTTGAGCATTGTGTGTGATGACACCTAGAATTTTCCCCGTTGGTCCGGTTGGCTAAGTGATGCAAGCTCTTGAAATGATCTTAGGCAACAACTTTGAAAGAGTGAAACAATTTAACAATATACCTCTTTTGTGGTCAACCTTGTGAGAAGTGTGAACATTGTTTGAACCCCCTTGAGCCTTATCCCTTTTCTTAGAAGAAACTTGAACAAATGTGAACCCTCTTGATCCATTCACCCATAACTCTCAGGAAGTGTGGTTTGTTTGAATAGCCAACTTAAGCCAAAAGCCTAAGTTGGGGGTGTGGTGAAAAGAGAAGGTAATTCAAGAATTGTGAAAAATTCCCCTTTGAGCAATGGTTTTGAAAAAAGATGGAACCCCTCCATATAAAAAAAAAAAAAAAAAAGGAAAAAGAATGAAAAAGTTGTGAAATAAGTGATGAAAATTGCAAAAGAAATGGGGTATCTGGAAGTCCATGTGAAAGTGAATAATGGGATGAATTATGAACATGATCAAAATGTTGAAGAAAAGGAAGAAAGTGATGTTCAGACCACATTTCATGAGGTTCGCAGCCATTGAGACTAAATGACCATACCTTTTTACTCAACTCTGTTATAAGCCTTGAAAAGACCTTTTTGATTTTGAGTGAGCTAAAATGAATGTTGATTGGAAAATAAGGGTAAACCTATGGGTGAAGTCATGCATGTGTTCATCTTTGTGAGTGTGAGAGTCGTATGTGATTCCGGAACTTTAAATTGTTGAGAAATTGTGTGAATATGGAATCATCTTTGTTGTGAGGGCATTTGAGTATCTTTGTTGAGCTGGAACCTGCATTTGAAGCAAGCATTGTGAACTTGAGCATCATTGATAATGGTGAGTCACAATTTGAATCTTTGAG
>NW_006239011.1:994008-1010540 GCF_000226075.1 Solanum tuberosum | reverse complement strand
GAGTCACAATTTGAATCTTTGAGCGCACAATTGATCACTGCATGAGTAAGTTGAGTCTTGTTGTGTTCATTCATGCGAAGTTTTTTGTAGAACTATTTGAGGCATCCATTTTGAACTGGTGAACTTAAGTTTTACTCGAGGACAAGCAAAAGTTTAAGTTGGGGGTGTTGATGAGTTTGAGATTTTGACTCATTTAGGGCTTTATTTAGATAGATTTAGTGTCCTCAAATGCTTCATTTGTGTCATAAATTGATGTTAAATCCTTGATTTTCAGATACATAGATTGAGGAACAAAGCAAGGACACTAAGAGGCAAAAAAGAACAAAACAAACTGAAAGAATGAAGAAAGGCAAGCCTGGTGATCGCTAAGGTCACTTGGCGAATCGTCGAGTAGCTGTCTGACCGACTAAAGTTCCAGAGTGCCAAGCCATGAGGGAAGAAACCTAGTCGGTGAAAAAAAGGAGCAGTCAGTGCATCTCCGAGCAGTTCCTCGAAGCAGTGATAGATCGCCCAAAGTTACAGAACCCAAGGATGCTGAATGCCAAGGCTTAAAGGCAATGGAAGAGGTCAAAGAACGGCTCACCGACTGGTTCGGCGAGCCCGACTTACTTCGCCGACTAGCCATTCGTGGATTATTTTTGGCAACTGTAAATTAGATTTTGAGCATTTAGTTCAGTATCTATTATCATATCAGTCTACTTTTGGAGAATACGAACTTAGTTTTAGAGAACTTTTCTCTATAGTTTTCCTGCTTTGAAGATTTGAAAGATTCAAGTTGGAGATTTTCTAAGTGGGTTTAAGATTTTCTTCAAATTGAGCATTGTAAAGACTAAATTTCTCTTACCCAGTTGATGGTTAATCGATTCGGTAATAGTTTTTACCTTTTTATGATGTTTAGCAATAACCCCAATTCTTGGGGTGTGATCATGTGATTATGGGCTGAATTAGTTTATGGGTATTGCTAGGTACTAGTTTAAATGCGGTTTAAAAGTGAGTTTAAATATTAATTGAGGTTTAATTTATGAGTTGTACTTGCAAATGCAACTCTATCTTTGTGTTCTTGGCTTGCTCGAGGAGAGGTTTTAGGACTAAAATTATTGATTGATGATTTGTGGGTATTGGGTTGATCTGTGTTTAGCTCGAGATAGTGAATCCTAAACCCAATCCCACACATTTAGCTCGAGATAGTGAATCCTAAATCCAATCCCACACATTTAGCTCGAGAGAGTGAATGGATTAAGGTGTGGGCAGTTCTTCATTACCATGCTTGTTGATATTCGAAGGAAATCACCTGATTCGGGATAGTTGTTCGAGAGAAAGCTATCTCCCTTATTGTCTAGCATATTCACTGATATTTAGCTATTTACTAGTAGTTGCAATTACCCATATACCTATATTTTGCCTATAATCGATCACATCCCAAGAATCTATCTCCCTATTGTTATTTCAAATTGTCTGTGACTGTTTGTAGTTGATAACTAAAACCAAAACCCCCCATTTGACATTCGTGTCACCCCTTTAATTTGATTAATGTCTTTTTCCAATAATGTTTATTCCTATGGATGATTAGACCACATTCAAACTTCTTATTGAATTCTAAACATGTACCGCTTTCCTGTGGGATTCGACTCCAACTCATTTTGTTATGGTTTATACTGATTTATGATCGTTGTCACTTAGAATTGGATGAGGTGTGCTTGAAACGTTAAATCAAGGAGCTAAATATCTCAAGAGTGAGTAGGGACAAAGGAAAAGAGATGATGATAATAGGATATCATATCGGCCTCGGCCTCCCAAGTAGCACCCTCAACTAATTGATTCCTCCAAACAACTTTTCCGGAAGGAACTTCTTCATTTCTCAATTGTTTAACTTGTCAGTCTAAAATCTCAATCGGAACTTCCTCATAAGAAAGATTCTCCGTAACATTCAAACTTTCTAAGGGAACTATAGATGTCGGATCTCCAACACACTTTTTCAACAATGAAACATGGAAGATTGGATGCACCGATGCCAAATCATTAGGCAACTCATGCTCATAAGCAACCTTGCCAATTCACCTCAAAATCTTATGTGGGCCCACATAACAGGCACTAAGATTCCCTTTCTTGCCAACCTCATTACACCCTTCTTGGGTGAAATTTCAAATCGACCCTATCATTAACATGCTTTAATTTCATTTTCAGTGCTTGTAAGGTCAATTCTAAGATGTTGGTTGAAAAATAGGCACGGTGAATCATTCGGCAAACTAGGTCATGCTCGCTAAACGATTCGGTGGTTCGCCTACTGACCTTAGATCGCCATTCATTCATGTCCATAGTGCTGATAGATCTGTAATTTCGGTGGACACATCTGTGGTCGCCGATGGTAGTCGACGACTCACTATATAGACTTTTTCATTGCTTATTTACCCAGATTTCAAGCTAATCCCTTCAGCAAGTTCGACCTAGCTCCCTAGAGAGTTTGGCGACTCGCCGACTGATCGGCGAACCTTTCAGCTTTAAATTTATGTGTTTTAGTGTGATTGTTCTTCTGGCGAATCACAAACTTTTGCAGATATGGTACGCATAAACCTAATTTCACCACCTCAGAAAAAGGAAACAGGAATTACAATTAATTAAGGAGGATCACGAACTTCACAGAAAATAAACCAAGATCTCCCACGGGGAAATAAAGGCAAACGAAAAAAAGCACATCGCTAGGAAGGGCTCAAATGTAAAACCAGATGTTTCTGAGCCAGAGGATGAGCTACCTTTGATAAATCAAAGGTAGGAACTTAGGGCTAGAAATTAGCCCACAGCTATCGAAACCATTTCAGCTGCCACTCCCCCGACTACCGAATTAGTGCCAACTCCAGCACCACCTCCAGCGGCTCCTGCACTCCCTGTAGCTCCAACTCCACCCAAGTTGCTGAACAGACTAAAATGCGATGGTTTACGAACCATTCTAAAAGAAAAGTTACTATTTGTAGAGGGTTTGGAAGGTAAGCATATTGAGGTGCTTGACATGCTCAGATATCATTAGTTTGAAAAGTTCACCAGGCCACGGGGATCTTACATTACTTCATGGGTCAGGGTATTGTACTTAGCCTATGGGGAGTTGGTCCAGAAAAATAAGAAAAAAGCTAGTGAGTTCCGACAAGTGAAGTCGGTTCTGGTTAGAGGTAAGAAGGTGGAGTGTCACAGCGAGCATATTAATGATGTATTAGGTCGACTGCTGCACTCGGTACTACCCTACCAAAGTTTGCCTATTGTTCCGTCCCTAGATGATCTGAAGGGTTTGTTAGGTCCGATGATTTCTGACCTTACCCCGAGGTGGTTGGATGCGGGAGCTCCTGTTAAGAAGAGGGATATGAACATCGCCTCCCGATACTGGTTTGGCTTCATCAGCAGCACTGTCATGCCATCCCAGAACGAGTCCATTATGCGTCACCCTAAGAAGGCTTGCCTTGGTTCTATCATGGCTAGGAGGCGGATGGACCTGGACTGTTGGTTTCATAAGATATGGCTTTGAGAGCCTAACGGACACAGACATCCCTGTCATTTCCTGTTCTGATTACTTAGTTATGTCGGCGTGCTGGAGTACCCCGAGAGCCTACTAGCGATATAGAAGTCACTCCATCTTCCTCAACTAATATCCGGTGTATAGAGGCAGAATTTACACGAGTGGAAGATGACAGGAGAAGAGTAGCCCCAGCAGATACTTCTCCAGAGGTCAATGTTGACTCATTATCAGCAGAGACACCTTCGTGCAGTCCGGCCTCTGCGCCCCCAAATATACCATCTACTTCTTCTTATTCCTCAGAGGCTCCAGGTGCTTCCTCATCCTCCCAGCCTACTAGAATTACTCAGGCCATGATCCTTAAGATGGGGCAGTTGGCCTATTCAGCTAATGTAGGAGCTACCAGACTCGAAAGGTCTGTTCCAGAGATGATTGACAGGGCCATACTAGCAGCACTTACTCCCATTCAGACTTATGTTGATGTCTTGACGGTGAGAGTTATGGTTTGTGAGAGCAGACAGCAGGAAACCTCTGAGTGACGGACCTAAAAGTCGAGATTGCAAGTTTGACGAACGAAGTAGATTACCTTAAGTCTACCGACTTCAATTCACTCATAGAGAGAGCTGATGATAAGGATGTTCCTGTGACCACTGGATATGTGCAAGGGAGTGGTGCAGCACAGGTAGAGTCAGATGCAGAAACCGACGAGGAGTTGATAGCAGTACAGTTTGAGGAAACAAGAGACAGCAAAGATGTGAGCATATTCAGAGATCTACCAGATCTAGTAGAGAGTTACATCCACAGCAGCCCCTAATGGATCTGGCACTGCTTTTCCATCTGACACTACTCCGGGCACTGATGCCCCAGCAGATAGAGAGACTGTGTAACCAGGACCTCTCTCTAACCTCATCTCTATCTTGCTTACATCTAGTTTTGGATTCTTATTACTTGCATTTAAGGACAAATGATTTTATTTGTGGTGGGGTGAGGCCCACACCTTTTGTGTTGGTGTTTTTTCTGCTTTGTATATATTTGGGTTGTTCTATTTATAAGTGTTTTTACACTATTTTTGTGGATGTTTGAGCTCAGGGATCCTCTTATGTCTTTTGTTTTAATTGCAAATGATTTTGACCCCGCACATTTTTGCCACTTCTTATGAGTAGAATGTGGCTGTTCTTTTGCAAAAAAATGAGTCTCAGTTTCAATCAATACCGATGACTTGAATAGTTCTCTCAATCGAATGAACATTAATGTACGGCTACGGTGAGGCCAAATGAAGTTGCATAGACAATATGTGAATTGTTTGCATATCGTTGTGATTAGCCATTTATCGAATTGATTCGCTTGTAATGACCGTTGTACACTAGCAAAAGTGTGTAGTCTTGTTTGACTTAAGTATCGATGCCTTGTGTGATTAGCTTGCTTTGAAACTTGCATGAATAAACCTAGAATTTTCCCTATTATTCTGATTGATTTATAAAGGTGTCCTCTTGAAATGATCTTAGGAAACTTGAAAGAGTGTCAACCAAATTTGACGTATACCTCTTTTGTGGCCTACCCGTGAGCGTGTGAAACTCTTTTGAACACCCTTTAAGCCTTACCTTTCCTTAGAAGAACCTTGATGAACCCTAGACCTTACTTGACCCATTACCTATAATCCTCTTGATTTGTGGTTTAAGCGAATAGCCAACTTAGGCCAAAAGCCTAAGTTGGGGGATGGTCAAAAGGAAAAGGAGAAGTTAAGAAATGTAAGAAAAGTCCACCTTAACCCATGGTGTTGCATAAAAATTGAACCCCTTCAATTCAAAAGAAATGTGGAATAAAGTACTAAGGAAATTGGGTTTCCAAGCAATCCATGAAGGTGAATAAAAAGGTGACTTAGAAGCACTAGAAAAGAATTGATAAAGGAAAAGAAGGGAATCCCTTTAGAATACCACAACTTACGAGGAAAAAGTCATTGAGCCTAAATGACCATACCTTTTCACTCAACTCCATCACAAACCTTAGAAAGACCTTTTTGATCTTGAGTAAGACGAACCGAAAGTCGATTGGAAAATAAGAAACCTATGGGTGAAAACATACATTGTGTTTCTCTTTTTGAGTGTGAGCGTTGCTTCTGATTCCGGATCTTGAATTGATTAACCTCTGTGTGTGGATATGGAATCATTATTTATGTGAGGGCATTTAGATACTTTTTGTTGAGCTTGAACTTGCACAAGTAGCAAGTATTGCGAGCATGAGAATCTTTGGTAATGGCGTGTCACAACCTGAATCTTTGAGTACACAATTGATCCTTGCAAAAGTAAATTGAGTCTTGTTGTGTGCATTCATGATTGAGTCTTGTGCAGCACTTTGATACACCCTTTTTCAATGGCTCAACTTAAGTTTTCTTGAGTTCAAGCAAAAGTTTAAGTTGGGGGTGTTGATGATTCCACAAATTGGACTCATTTAGGGGTTTATTTTGATAGAAATAGTGTCCTCGAATGCTTATTTTTTTCTCAATATCTGATGAAATCTCTTAAGTTTCAGGTATTTAACGTTTTAGTGGACGCATGGATGCTTAGGCGCAAAAGAAATAGAAAGGCTGAAAAGAGCGAAGAAGCTGAAGCCTGAGCATCGCCAAGCACCTTTGGCGATTCGCCGAAAGGACAGACTCCGCACTTTGTTCCAGTATGCGAAGCCCTGAAGGAAGAGGATAAAAAAGGTGAGGTAGTTCTGCGAAGCAGTACTACACATCCCAATGGTCCAGAACGTGAAGACGTTGAAGGCAAGCACTAAACGGCGATGAGACAGAAAAAGGGCGAGTCGTCGAGTCATTCGGCGGACTCGACTAACCTCGCTGAACTATCCACCAACACTAATTTTTGATGGCTATAAATACTAAACTTCTTATTATTTTTTAGAAGTTTCGAACCATTATTATTATTTTCAGAATAGAATAGTATGTTTTTAGATATTTTCTCTCAAGTTTAGAGAGGGTTTTGTGGGAGACTTGAAGAGAGAAGGATTTAATCTTCCCCAAGTTGGAAGTGGGTCTTCTCCATTCTTCTTCCCTTGCTTGAATCAAGGTTTAATTTATTATACCCATTTCATTTTAGTATCATATTAGGTACATTTTGTTATTTCTTGATATGAGGCTAAAAACCCCCATTCTTGTGGTGTGATTTAGCAAATATGTGTTTATATTGTAGTTGGGTCTTGCTTGCGGATAGGGTAGATGTATTTTAATGGTGATTTCACCTAGTGGTTGTGGTTTAATTTAATGTGTTTGTAGTTGCAAATACAAAATCGCCCAAGTATTTTCGTATTGCCCGAGAGAGAGGTCGTGAAACTAAGACCACTAGACAGATGGCCTAAAGAGTGTGTTGACATGAGGTTTTGCCAGAGAGGGTGAGCCCTAGTCCCATATCCTAACACGCAGATCGATAGAGTGAGTGGGCTAGGGCGTAGGCTGGTCTTCATGCGGCAAATGGGTGTCCGAGAGGAACCTATTTGAAACGGGGTAAGTTGCCCGAGAGGGAACTTATTTCCGTCTAAAGCTTAGCCTAGTCACTATTATCTTGCACATTTCCTATTGAAAGCATGTACCCACCGATTTATCACAACTTTTAATGCGGTCACACCTCAAGAACATTTATCCATACCTGACTTTCTTGTTAATTTTTGCTATATTTACTACATGTGACAAAACCCCCATTTGATATTTGACACTTTTGTGTCAACCCTTTTAATTTACTATGTTTTTGTTCACAAATCTCTTTAACTATGACTAATTTGAGCTAAATTTTATTTTTCTATAAATTCTCAAAACCACTTCCTTGGGACACGACCCCAAACTTTAGTTGGGTTACTAAGCTATCGACGATCATAGACACTCGAACCGTAGGTTAGTGTCGTTGGTCACGATAAGCATCAAAATGTCGTCGTTGCCGGGGAGTGGTGTTATTTGTGAATTTTTAGATTAGTAGAATTTTCGTTCTTCTTAGTTGTAATTTAATAACCTTATGTTTAGTTTTGCTTTTCGTTGTGTCGTCCATTTAGATAAGCATGGCTGAGCAGAGTAGTGGCAAATTGGTCGAAATAAGCCAAGGATTCCAGAAGGACCTCATGCTGACCAACCTTGCATCTCAACTAAACAACTTGGCCACCAAAATCTTAGAGGTGGAAGTCCAATGCAATAGCAGGGGGAGGTACACACCCCCTCATGAGCAGAGGAAGTCTAGAAATGGGGAGAAAAATCGTGTCGAGGACACACTTCAAATCATTCTCCAAAAGATCACCGATCAAGATCGGGTGTTGGAAGAAATGAAGGAGAATGTTGAAGTGTTGAATCAAGTGATTGGATCTTACTCTAGATCAATCCAGCTAATCAGGTCATTCCTAAGTTTTGCAGTACCTCATCTCCACCCAAATGACATATTGGGGTCACCTAGTGACGTTCAGGCTAACCCCTATAATGGAGAGTGAGACAGAACATACGTCGTGCCACGACGTAAAATAAGGCGCTTCTTGGGAGGCAACCCAAGGTTTTACTGCTTTAAATTATTCTGTTTGAATAATGGTGTGCTGATTTCGTATGGTGAAATGAGAAAGGTGTTGAGAAGTGCAAGTTGGCGAGCCAAGGACCCAGTGGGCGAGTCAGCGAATCTATCGGCGACTCCAACGTAATCCGTCGTTGGGACCCCAAAATAAGGAATGTCCTGTAAAACTCAGCGAGGTAAGTATGCTTTCGGCGCATCGCCGATCTTATCGGCGCATCGCCGATCTTATCGGCGCATCGCCGACCGATCTTATCGGCGCATTCTTATCGGCGCATCACCGATCTTATCGGCGCATCACCGATCTTATCGGCGATAAGACTAACGTCGCCCAATGAAAGAGAACTGAACGGTTATATAAAGACAGAAGGTCAAAATGTTTGAATCTCTCACTTTCCCTCGTCTCAAATTCTTCAAAATCTCACCAAAGGTACTTTTTCTTAGATTTTTTCCTTTCTGTTAGTATTTCAATTGGTAAAGAGTGTATGATGTTGGATCTCTTTGCTGCCTAGCATTTCAAAAAGCAATATGATCGACATTAAAGGTTAGCCCATAAAACCTCGAATTTATCTTATAAGTTTTTGCACTCTTTTGCAATTGTAGTATCAAGATGACGTGTGATGGGCCTATCTGATAGAAATAAGTTGATATGCTATGTGTAATCCGAACTTAGTTGCCTAAAATATTTTAATAGTCGAATGCCTTGTTGTTTGTGCTTTAATTTGATTGCGATGGAAATGGGTCCCGCTCGATTGTCATTGCATTAGTTGGGTAACACCTAAAGAGCCCACATTTGTGCTAAATAACAAAGTTTCTCAATGAAGGAATGGGTGACGACATTCTAAAGGGTGATCGTAGTTAAATGGCTAAAATTTGGCAGGACCGGAAGAAGTCTGAGTATTCCGGAATGATGGGAAGTATGAGTCTTGTGTGAATTTCGTGTCTGCATGCTTTAATTTCATTTTCAGTGCTTGTAAGGTCGATTCTAAGATGTGGGTTGAAAAATAGGCACGGTGAATCATTCGGCGAACTGAGTCGTGCTCACTAAACGATTCGGCGGTTCGCCTACTGACCTTAGATCGCCCTTCATTCATGTCCATAGTTCTGATAGATCTATAACTTTCGGTGGACACATCCGTGGTCGCCGAAGGTAGTTGGCGAATCGTTTTATAGCTAACCCCTTCGGCGAGTTCGACCTAGCTCACTAAAGAGATTTGGTGATTCACCGACTGATCGGCGAACCTTTCTGCTTTCGATTTTCTGTGTTTTAGTGTGATTGTTCTTCTTACTAATCACAAAGTTTTGCAGATATGGTACGCACAAATCTAAATGCACCACCTCAGAAAAAGGCAATGGGAATTACAATTAATGAAGGAGGATCACGACCTTCACAAAAAGAAAGTAAGATCTCCCACCGAAAAATAAAGGCAAACGAAAAAAAGCACATCGCTAGGAAGGGCTCTAATGTTGAACCAGATGTTTCTGAGCTGGAGGATGAGAAACCTTTGATAAACCAAAGAGAGAAACTTAGGTCTAGAAATTAGACCACATCTATTGAAACCCCTTCAGGTGCCACTCCCTCGACTACCGAATCAGTGCCAACTACAGCACCACCTCCAGCGGTTTCTGCACTCCCTGTAGCTCCACCTCAACCCAGGTTACTGTAAAGACTAAAAGGCGATGGTTTACGAACTATTCTAGAAGAAAAGTTACTATTTTTAGAAAGTTTGGAAGGTAAGCATGTTGAGGTGCTTGACACTCTCAGATATCATGAATTCGAAAAGTTCACCAGGACACGGGGATCTTACATTTCTTCCTGGGTCCAGGAATTCTACTTAGCCTATGGGGAGTTGGTCCCGAAAAATAAGAAAAAAGCTAGTGAGTTCCGACCAATGAAGTCGGTTATGGTTAGAGGCAAGGAGGTGGAGTGTCAGAGCGAGCATATTAATGATGTATTAGGTTGACCGCTGTACTCGGTACTACCCTACCAGGGTTTTCCTATTGTTCCATCCCTAGATAATCTGAAGAGTTGGTTAGCTCCGATAATTTCTAACATCACCCTGAGGTGGTTTGATGCGGGAGCTCCTATTGAGAAGAGGGATATGAACATCGCCTCCCGATACTGGTTTGGCTTCATCAGCATCACTATCATGCCATCCCAGAATGAGTCCATTATGTGTCACCCTAAGACGGCTTGCCTTGGTTCTATCATGGCTAGGAGGCGGATCGACCTGGACTGTTGGTTTCATAAGATATGGTCTTGAGAGCCAAACGGACACAGGCATCCCTGTCATTTCCTGTTCTGATTACTTAGTTATGTCGGCATGCTGAAGTACCCCGAGAGCCTACTAGCGATATAGAAGTCACTCCATCTTCCTCCACTAATATCCGGCGTATAGAGGCAGAATTTACACGACTGAAAGATGACAGGAGAAGAGTAGCCCCAGCAGATACTTCTCCAGAGGCCAATGTTGACTCAGTATCAGCAGAGACACCTTCGTGCACTTCGACCTCTGAGCCCCCAAATATACCATCTACTTCTTCTTATTCCTCAGAGGCTCCAGGTGCTTCCTCATCCTCCCAGCCTACTAGAATTACTCAGGCCATGATCCTTAAGATGGGGCAGTTGGCCTATTCAGCTAGTGTAAGAGCTACCAGACTGGAAAGGTCTGTTCCAGAGATGATTGACAGGGCCATACTAGCAGCACTTACTCTCATTCATACTTATGTTGATACCTTGAATGTGAGAGTTATGGCTTGTGAGAGCAGACAGCAGGAAACCTCTGAGTGACGGCCCTAAAAGCTGAGATTGCAAGTTTGAGGAAGGACGTAGATTACCTTAAGTCTACCGACTTCACTTCACTCATAGAGAGCTGATGATAAGGATGTTACTGTGACCACCGGAGATGCACAAGGGGATGGTGCAGCACAGGCATAGTCAGATGCAGAAAACGATGAGGAGTTGATAGCAGCACGGGTTGAGGAGATAGGAGAGAGCCAAGATGCGAGCATATTCAGAGATCTGCCAGATCTAGTAGAGACAGTTACGTCCACAGCAGCCCCTAGTGGATCTGGCATTGCATTTCCATCTGACACTACTCCGGGCACTAATGCCTAGCAGATAGAGAGACTGCGTAGCCAGGACCTTTCTCTACCCTCCTCTCTCTCTTGCTTACATCTAATTTAGGATTCTTATTACTTGCATTTGAGGACAAATGATTTTATTTATGGTGGGGTGAGGCCCACACCTTGTGTGTTGTTGTTTTTGTTGCTTTGTATTTATTGTGGTTGTTCTATTTATAACTATTTTTACACTGTTTTTGTGGATGTTTGAGCTCATGGCTCCTCTTTTGTCTTTTATTTTAATTGCTTATGATTTTGACCCCGCACATTTTTCCCACCCCTCGTGAGTATAATGTGGCTGTTCTTTTGCAAAAAATTAGTCTCGGTTTCAATCAATACCGATGACTTGAATAGCGCTCTCAATCGAACGAACATGAATGTACGGCTATGATGAGGCCAAATGAAGTTGCGTAGACAATATGTGAACTGTTTGCATCTCATTGTGATTAGCCATTTATCGAATTGATTCTCTTGTAATGACCGTTGCTCACTAGAGAAAGTGTGTAGTCTTGTTTAACTTAAGTATCGATGCCTTGTGTGATTAGCTCGCTTTGCAACTTGCATGAATAAACTTAGATTTTTCCCTATTATTCTGATTGATTTAGAAAGGTGTATTCTTGAAATGATCTTAGGCAACTTTAAAGAGTGTCAGCCAAAATTTGACATAAACCTCTTTTGTGGCCTACCCGTGAGCGTGTGAAACTCTTTTGAACACCCTTTGAGCCTTACCTTTCCTTGGAAGAACCTTGATAAACCCTAGACCTTACTTGACCCATTACCTATAATCCTCTTGATTTGTGGTTTAAGCGAATAGCCAACTTAGGCCAAGAGCTTAAGTTGGGGGTGTGGTTAAAAGGAAAAGGAGAAGTCAAGAAGTGCAAGAAAAGTCCACCTTAACCCATGGTGTTGCATAAAAATGGAACCCCTTCAATTAAAAAAAAATGTGGAATAAAGTACGAAGGAAATCAGGTTTCCAAGCAATCCATGAAGGTGAATAAAAAGGTGACTTAGAAGAACTAGAAAAAGAATTGATAAAGGAAAATAAGGGAATGCCTTGAGAATACCGTAACTCACGAGGAAAAAGTCATTGGGCCTAAATGACCATACCTTTTCACTCAACCCCATTACAGGCCTTAGGAAGACCTTTTTGATCTTGAGTAAGCTGAATCAAAAGTCAATTGGAAAATAAGGGCAAACTTATGGGTGAAAACATACATTGTGTTCCTCTTTTTGAGTGTGAGTGTTGCTTCTGATTCTGGATCTTAAATTGATTTACCCCTGTGTGTGGATATGGAATCATTATTTATGTGAGGGCATTTAGATACTTTTTGTTGAGCTTGAACTTGCACAAGTAGCAAGTATTGCAAGCATGAGAATCTTTGGTAATGGTGTGTCACAACCTGAATCTTTGAGTACACAATTGATCCTTGCACAACTAAATTGAGTCTTGTTGTGTGCATTCATGATTGAGTCTTGTGTAGCACTTTGAGACACCCTTTTTGAACGGCTCAACTTATGTTTGCTTGAGGATAAGCAAAAGTTTAAGTTAGGGGTGTTGATTAGTCCACAAATTGGACTCATTTAAGGCTTTATTTTGATAGAAATAGTGTCCTCGAATGCTTATTTTTTCTCAATATCTAATGAAAACTCTTAATTTTCAGGTATTTAAAGTTTTAGTGGATGCATGGACACTTACGCGCAAAAAGGAACAGAAAAGCTGAAAATAACGAAGAAGCTGAAGCCTGAGCATCGCCAAGCACCTTTGGCGAGTCGCCGAAAGGACAAACTCTGTCGTTTGTTCCAGTATGCGAATCCCTGAAAGAAGAGGATCTAAAAGGCGAGAAATGAGCAGTCGACGCTTCACCGAATAGTTCTGCGAAGCAGTACTATACCACCCAATGGTCCAGAACATGAAGATGTTGAAGGCAAGCACTAAACGGTGATGAGACAGAAGAAGGGCGAGTCGTCGAGTCATTCTGTAGACTCGACTAACCTCGCCGAACTATCCGCCAGCACTAATTTCTGGTAGCTATAAATACTAAACTTCTTATTAATTTTTAGAAGTTCCGAACCATTATTATTATTTTCATAATAGAATAGTACGTTGTTAGATATTTTGTCTCAAGTTTGGAGAGGGTTTTGTGGGAGACTTGAAGAGAGAAGGATTTTATCTTCCCCAAGTTGGAAGTGGGTCTTCTCCATTCTTCTTCCCTTGCTTAAATTAAGGTTTAATTTCTTATACCCATTTGATTTTAGTATTATTTTAGGTATATTTTGTTATTTCTTGATGTGTGGCTAAAAAACCCTATTCTTGGGGTGTGATTTAGCAAATATGTGTTTATATTGTTGTTGGGTCTTGCTTGTTGATAGGGTAGATGTATTTTAATGGTGATTTCACCTAGTGGTTGTGGTTTAATTTTAATGGGTTTGTAGTTGCAAATACAAAACCACCCATGTATTTTCGGCTTGCTCGAGAGAGAGGTCGTGAAACCAAGACCACTAGACTGATGGCCTAAGGACTAGGTTGACATGAGGTTCAGCCCAAGAGGGTGTGCCCTAGTTCCATATCCTAACACTCAGCTCGAGAGAGTGAGTGGGGTAAGGCGTAGGCTGGTCTTCATGCGGCAAATGGGTGTCCGAGAGGAACCCATTTGAAACGGGGTAAGTTACCCGAGAGGGAACTTATTTCCATCTAAAGCTTAGCCTAGTCACTATTATCTTGCAAATTTCCTATTGAAAGCATGTACCCAACGATTTATCTCAACTTGTATTGCGGTCACACCCCAAGAACATTTCCCCATACTTGATTTTCTTGTTTATTTTTGCTATCTTTACTACTTGTGACAAAACCCCCATTTGATATTTGACACTTTTGTGTCACCCCTTTAATTTACTATGTTTTTGTTCGTAAATATCTTTAGCTACAACTAATTTGAGCTAAATTTTATTTTTCTATAAATTCTCAAAACCACTCCCTTGGGACACGACCCCAACCTTTAGTTGGGTTGTTATACTATCGACGATCGTAGACACTCGAACCGTAGGTTAGTGTCGTTGGTCATGATAATCATCAGTAAGCTAGTTGCCTCTAGTAGTGGGGATGTTGAGCCTCAAAATAAGAATAGGTTTTATGCTCTCCAATCTAAAGAAGATCAAGAGTGATCTCCTCATGTCCCTTCTTGTATGTATTTTGTTTTATGCTTTAGTAAATTTCCGGATTTCTTGTATTTTATGACTTGTTATGTTGGACTTGAAGTTATCTTTAGTATCAATGATGTTTAAAAGAGCATGTGTAGGCTTACTCCCAACAGGGAGATAGTGTACCTACCTAATAAGTTTATTATGTGATTTTGTGTTGCCATGATTTCCTTATATGTATGTTCATAAAGATATATAGGTCTATTTAGAAATGATCTAATTGCATTGTGTTGCCTCATGTTGTAGTATCTTTGAGTCAAGTTGCATATAGGCTCCATGAATGTGTGTTGAGCATGTTTTAGCTAGGAGATGTTAGTTCCTCCTTGAGAATGAATAGACATAGAATTGCTTGCATTTTGGATTGTAGATGTAGTTCCTACTCCCTTGTGTTGCATTGGGTATGTTTAGCTTGGAGTTGAAGTTTTCCTCCTTGGTTGTGTGAATTTAGATGTATTGCATGTATGATGGGCTGCTAGACTAGAGTCGTTTCCTTTAAGAATTGTTTAGAATCATCATTCAAGGATGAATAGTCCCAAGGGGGAGATATTGTAACACCCCGGAAACTAGTAGACTAAACTAGGGCCTTAAGTTAGGGTTCTAAAGTGTGATGTTGAGAATTAGAGTCGTAGATGAGACTTTATGTTCTTGGAATGAGGGGTTTAATAGTTGAACGTCAAGGTATGTATTAGACCTCGTAGCTTAGAAGACCATTTGAAGTTTGGTTGAGCATGGGAAGGGCAAGTACCAAGGCAAAAGGGCAAGCCTAAACCAAGAGGCCAAGGCTGCCTAACCTTGGGAGGCTATTGCCCAAGGGGTTCACGACCACCTTCAAAACCAGTGGTCATGACCACGGTCCGTGAAGGGGTCCCTAAAGACCCCTTAGCCTTATGGGAGATGAAGCCATGAAGTTTAGCTATTGTCCAAGGGACCACGAGCCACTTCACGGACAGTGGTCATGACCACAACTCGTGGGAAGGCTCGTGGTCATGCCTTAGGATATTGGGAGATTATCTTGTTGAGGGGAGCCAGTGGTCAAGGGACCACGGGCACCGCCATGGGTCGTGGTGCCCTTGACGGCTCATGGACTTGGTCGTGGTGCCTTGACGGGGCTGTATAGTTGAGGGACTTTTAGGTAAATTCCAAAATGATTAATTAATTAATGGGGTAGTTTTATATGAGTTCTATTCACCTATTTAAGGGATTTAAGTCATTAACCCCCAATTTTAAGTCACTTTACACTAGACCCAAATCAAAACCGCAAATCACTCCTCTTTCAAATATTTCTCTCTCTAAGAAGACCTCCATTAAAGAAGAAGCTAGAGGTTGAAGCTAAGGTCAAGAACAAGGGTTCCATTTCTAAAGGCTTGTGCTAGGGCATTGATTAAGGTATGTTTAGCTTTTCTTCTATGGTTTATTCCACCCATAGAGTCCCCTATAAATTGCTAAGATTTGTGAAGAAGAACCTCAATCTAAGCTAGGGTTGCTTCAAACGTATGGGTTTTAGATGGGTATGATTCCAATTGGTTGGATAATACTTATATATGATTAATTTAGTGTTGATTCATGATATTATGTAGAATTTATGTGAATTTCATGATTAACCCTAGAAATCAAAGTATGTGGGTTTATGACTTTGGGAAAACGGTCTGAAAAATACTCCAACTTTTGCCAAAATTGTTGTTACGATACCAAACTTTATGGAGGACCTTTAACCCTCCTGCATTATTTAATAGTGTATTTTAAAGGTATATATGTGCCCACGTGGACACATTACTATTTAAAATGATGCAATATTTATGATGTCCACATAGGCACATATATACCTTTAAAATACACTATTAAATAGTACTAGGGGGTAAAAGGTCCTTTCCAAAGTTTGGTATCGTAACAACAATTTCGGCCAAATTTGGAGTATTTTTCAGACCCTTTTCCCTATGTCTTTTGATGAGAAATTGAGGATTCTAGCTAGATTCTCTAGAATTGTTCTCATGAATAGAACTTATCCAAGAATCAGATTATGAAATCATGAATTGAACTAGACTTATGCATGTATGATAGACCATGAATGGTAATGATAGAATTTGGGACTTTATGATGAATTATTGATTGAATTGCCTATGATTAAGGCTTGTGACTAATGTGTCTTGTGATCTAGTCTAGTATGATAATTGTGG
>NW_006239011.1:977155-993823 GCF_000226075.1 Solanum tuberosum | reverse complement strand
ACTTGGCGAATCGCCGAAGGGTCTTACTTCACCTTTGGTTCCAGTGTGCTGAGCCCTGAAGGAAAGAATCAAGTCGACGGAAAAAGGAAGTAGTCGGCGCATCGCCGAACAGTTCCACAAAGCAGTACCATGTCGCCCAATAACCCAGAGAACGACGATGCTGAAGGCTGGTGCAAGACGGCGATGAACTACACCAAAGGGCGAATCGCCGAGTTGATCGGCGATTTTGACTAACGACGCCGAATGATCCGCTGCAGCACAAATCTGTGAAAGCTATAAATACTAGTTAGAGTTGTAGTTTTAAGAGTGGAACAATTATTATAATTTTCATATAGAATAGTACTTTTTGATTTTTTTTTCTCAAAGTTTGAGAGTGTTTTGAAACTTAAGAAGAAAAGGGTTTCATCTCCAAGGATTTGGACTTGGGTCTTTTGGATTCTTCATTCTTGTCCTGTAACAAGACTTATATCTACATACACATTTGAATGCAAGCTCATTTAGGTATAAATTTATATCTCTTGATGTGTGGCTAAAAACCCCAATTCTTGGGGTCTGATTTAGCGAATATGAGTTAAGATAATTGTTGGGTCTTGCTTGCTGATAGTTTAAATGTAGTTTAATGGTGATTTCGTCTAGTCGTTGTGGTTGAATCTAATGGATTTATAGTTGCAAATACAAGTTCACTCATGTGTTTTCGGCTTGCTCGAGAGAGAAGTCACGAAACCAAGACCACTAGATTGTTGGCCTAAGGAGTGGGTCGACATGAGGCTCAGCCCTAGTCCCATATCCTAACATTCAGCTTGAGAGAGTGAGTTTGGTAAGGTGTATGCTGGTCTTCATTCGGCAAGTGGGTGTCCGAGAGGAACCCATTTGAAAAAGGGTAAGTTGCTCGAGAGAGAACTTATTTCCACATAAAGCTTAGCCTAGTCACTATTATTCTATAAATTTTCTATCAAAAGCATGTACCCAATACTTTAGATTAACCCGTATTCCAGTCACATCCCAAGAATCCCCCTCTCATTGTTAGATTTTCTTGTTAATCTTACAAAAATTTTGCTTACTTGTGTTAAAACCCCTAATTTGATATTTGACACTTTCGTGTCACCCCCTTTATTTACTATGTTTTTACTCGTTAACTTCTTTAGCTATGACTAGTTGGAACGAAATTTTATTGTTCTATAAATTCTCAAAACCACTCCCTTGGGACGATTCTAACCTTGGTTGGGTTATTATACTATTGCACGATCGTAAACACTCGAACTGTAAGATGTGTCATTGATTACGCAAACATCAAAATGGCGTCGCTGCCGGGGAGTGGTGTTACTTGAGAATTCTTAGATTAGTAGAATTGTTGTTCTTCTTAGTTGTAGTCTACTAATTTATTTTTTGTTTTGTTTTTTTCTAAGTTACTGTATGCAGAAACCCTGAGCATGGCTGAGGGAAGTGGTGGCAAGTTGCAGGGGCGAACCAAGAAGTCGAGGGTGACTTCAATTTAGATGCACTAGCAACTCAGCTGAATGACTTAGCCACCAAAATCTCAAGGGTGGAAAACCAGTGCAAGAGCCAAAGGAGGCACATACCTGAAAGGTCTAGGAGCAATGAAAATAAACGTGTTGAGGATACGCTATTAATCATTCTCCAAAAACTTTATGAGCAAGATAGAATGCTAGAGGTGATGAAGAAAAGCGTGGAGGTACTGAATCAGATGAGCGGCTCCCACTCAAGATCAATCAAGTTGATTGAATACCTCTGGGACCGCACATTGCCGCATCTCTACCCAAGCAGTACAGGTGGGTTGCCTAGTGGTACTAGGTCTAGCCCTAGAGACGGAGTTTGACGGGTAGCTCAAGTCGAGCCAAGACATTAAATAAGGCGCTTCTTGGGAGGCAACCCAAGCTTTTAAATGCTTTTGTATATTTCAAAAATAATGGTGTGTTGAAGGAATAAGGTTAAAAGTGTGGAGATGTGTGGAAATTGCGGTTGGCAAACTGATAATTCCATTTAGTGAATCGCCGAACAGGTTGACGGTCCCAATAAAAACCATCGTTTGGACCTTCACTTTGACTGAAGGTCCTGTAAAACTCGGCGAGGTAAATGACCATTCGGTGTGTCACTGAATGGATCGGCGAGTGCGACTAATGTCGCCGAATGGTTGCAAATTGGATGGTTTATAACGGCCAAAGGTCCAAAAATTTGAAATCCTTCACTTTCCCTCGCTTTAAATCTTCACAAATTCACACCAAGGTAGTATTTTCAATATTCTTATATTCCACTAGTATTTTGGTTGAGTGATCTGTACTCAGAGTTGGATTTCTTTGCTGCCTAGCTTTTCAATCACATTTTAATCGGCACAGAAGGTTAATTCTCCAAACCCTGAGTTTACTTTCAAATAGTTTGAACTCATTTGCAATAATTGTCTCTTATTGATGTGTGATGGGCCTCTCTGCTAGGATTAGAAGGTTTACATGCATATTTCAATTTGAAAATCTTCCCCGTAGTGTTTTGATTGTCAAAAACATGTATCTGTTGTGATTGTAATTGAATGAAATCTCATTGGGTTGTGCTTGCTTGTTTTTTTGATTGTTTGGGTGAAGTCGTAATAGCCCGTGTGTGTGCTAAATGACGAAAGTTGCTTAATGATAGAACGGGTAACCACATTCTTAAGAGCAAATATCGCCAAATAGCTAAACTTGGTAAAACCATAAGAAATCTAAGTATCCCGGAGCTATGGGTAGTATGGGTCTTGTTCGAATTTCATTAGTGCATGCTTTGATTTTGCTTTCGGGGTTTCCGGGATTGAATTCGACAAGATGGATTAAAAATGAGCACGTTGGGCCATTTGGCGAGCAGGCTCGAGCTCGCCGAATCGTTCGGCGGTTCGCCCAATGTCTGCATCTCGCCTTTAATATCATGTCAAATTGGATGAGACTGTAACTTTCGGCGAGAAGCCATCGGTCGCTGAACGCACTCGGCGACTCACCGAAAGTATTCTTGATCGCCCTTTGTATGTTACCCCTGAAACCCTTATGCAATGTAGCTTTCGGCGGCCAAACCCTTGCTCACCGAAAGTAGTCGGTGATTCGCTGAAAGAACTATCTTTTTGCCGACTGCCTTAATTATTTAGCCAACCTTTCGGTGAGCCCGAGTTAGCTTGCCAAAGAGGTTTGGCGACTTGCCGATCTACTTGGCGAGCCTTTCTGCAGTAGGTTGCCTGTGCTTCTATTTATTATTTTGTAGATATGACTTGATAACAGCAAGGTTAAGGAGATCATAATTAAATAATTGAATATTAGAATACGGAAGCACAAAAGAAAAGAACCAAAAAAAAACTAACTAAAGATATGGGAAATTCGAAGGAAAGATCCAAGAATTTCCAAGGATTTGATGTTCTAAGGCCTTGAAAAGATCCAGGTAACAACGTATAGATTTATGGAAGAAATCTAACGCCTTTACTTGAGAAAACGAACAAAATGATAGATTCGGATCTTGGCAGCTTTGATGAGTAACTAAAGACAATAATTAGTATGTAGAAACTAATCACCTTCTAAAGAATACCAAGAAACAAACCAAAGATATCACAAGAAGAAACTACTTTATACCTTAAACTATGAAACTAGTAAAGGTTTAAAGATAAATTCTCAAAGACCAAGTCACCAAGGTTCAAAGAACTCTCTCAAATATTATTAATATCAATCTAAATTGTCTTTAATGAATGAAAATGACTCCTATATATAGGAGAAGGGGGAAGCACGTCCAAGACCCCTTATAAGAAGCTAAAAGGTTAGCCAAACCCTAGAAAGACAATTACAAGGAATCCTACTTCTTACACTTAAGAAGGAGATAATGGTCCCATTGTTTGCCTCAAACGTTTTTGATCTTCAAACACTTGAGAAGGAGATAATGGTGCAAGAGTATACTTCTTATCATTATGAAGAATACTATACCTATTCTTTCTCCCATGATGAGTACTATCCCTATCATACTGCCAAGGTCAGCCAAGTAAAACATGACATGCTTGCATTAGAACAACATCACAAAGAATTTCGTCTTCATACCTACCAACATTGAATGAAATCATGCATTGTTTGTTTACTTTTACTTCTCCACAATCATTCAACCATTGGAGCCTATATGGGGTAGAGCGCTTCATGCATGCAATTCCTAGTTTATCCACCAAGTATGAACTCACCACATTTGCACAAATTACCCCATCAATAATCATAAAATAAGTCTTCCCTTTTATCTCACACCTAGTTTGAAACAAATTCTCTCTCTGCCCTTCATCAACACTACCCAAATTGATAGTCATAATTCTCCTAACCACCCCAATTATACCATCATTAGGCAGTTCCAAATCATCTTCCTCACTTACAACCTCTCCCTCTTCTTCTTCCCCCTCACTTTTTTCACTCTCATATTCTCCATTCTCTCCAAGTAGGATGTTTCTTCTACTTGGACATTCATGCATCATATGCCCCTTTCCATGACATTTGTGACATTGAATAGAACTTGAAGGTTTAGAAGGTTTAGGATTAAAGGTTTTACCTCCCTCCTCAACTTTACCTTTACCTCTATCATCTTGAAGTTTGGAAGGAGCTTTCCCATCTTGAGTTGACCATGGCTTCTTAGAGATAGTGTTTGGTCGACTTCTCCATGAGTTATTTTGCTGCCTTTTCTAAATTTATTTTTCAACTTTTACGGACAAATCAATTAACTCATCTAAAGTTACATATTGTTGTATCTCTACTACATTAGCTATTTCTGTATTTAAACCATTTAAAAACCTAGCTATTGTAGCCTCTTCTTCCTCCATGAAGTTAGCTTGGATCATAGCTATATCCATGCTTTTGAAGTACTCACCCACCGACATGGAGCCTTGCTTCAAGTGTTGAAGGCTAGACGGTAGATCTCTTTGGAAGTATGATGGAATAAATAGCTTCCTCATTACCCTCTTCATCTCTTTCCACGTAGCAATAGGTGGTAGCTCCTCTTGCAATCTGTCCCTAACAAGCTTTTTCCACCAAGAAGCAGCATAATCAGAAAACTCAACAACAACAAGTTTAACTTTCTTACCCTCAGAGTAGTTATGGCAATCAAAGATGGCTTCAACTCGTCTCTCCCACTCAAGGTACAAGTCTGGATCCCTTGTCCCTTTGAAAGATGGCATCTTCATCTTTATACTATTTATATTATCATCTTCTGCTCTACCTCTTTGTCCCCTCCTATCTCTTCTTTCTAGATTAAATTCAACATCAAAATCATCATTATCATATTCAGGATTTACAAAAGGGATATGGGGTACATTCCTTCTAATTTGGGGTCTAACATTATTTGGGGGTATAACATAATTCTCCCTCCTAATTGCAGCTATGGTGTCATTCTGCTCGATAATCATATCCCTCATCTCTTGAAATTGAAGGGTCCATCTCTCAAATTGTTGGTGCATAGCTTGAAGGGTGAAGTCGTTCCTTCCTTTGACCTCGGCTTCTAAACGAGCCCTTTCCTCATCAGCACCTGAATTAGACATCTAAAAAAAAGAATAAATGATCAAGTATCACACTTTTAGTATGGCTTTTACCCACTTTAAAACTCACCCATACTTCCCTTTTGCCCCTCAAAATAACCTTTGAACGAGAATACTTTGTATATTTATAATTAAACCAAAACGTGTATCAAGTTCGTAGTAATAAAGTATGGAATCTTGGGGTACAAAAAGAAACTAAAGAACTAGTCCTAGAACAAGTAGGATTTAGTTGAAACAAAACACGAATAAAAAGAAACTTATTTTAGAATTATAAGAACAAAAAGAAAATTCCTCTTATTCTTAATGATCTAGAATTCCCTCTTCTTGCTACCTTCTTGCTTGGAAACAAATTAATGCAAAACTTGGAGAGCAAGTAATAAGATTTCTTGAATAGCAAGTAATAGGCTTTCTTGGGTATCAAGTAATCAAATTTCTTGGAGGACAAGTAATCAGATTTCTTAGAGAGCAAGTTATAACTTTTTTTTTCTGTTCACGCTATAGTAAAAAAAAATTGTTTTTTTTTTTTGCTCTAATATAAGAAGAAATCCCAAGATTTATCAAGAACGGAATCTTGATAGAACCACTCTGATACCACTTGATAACAGCGAGGTTAAGGAGATCATAATTAAAGATTTGAATATTAGAATGAGGAAGCACAAAAGAAAAGAAACAAAAAAAACTAACCAAAGATATGGGAAATTCGAATGAAAGATCCAAGAATTTCCAAGGATTTTTAGAATGCGGAAGCACAAGAAAAGAAACAACAAAACTAACTAAAGATATGGGAGATTCGAAGGAAAGATCCACGAATTTCCAAGGATTAGATGTTCTAAGGTCTTGAAAAGATCCAAGTAACAACGTATAGATTTATGGAAGAAATCTAACGCCTTTACTTGAGAAAACGAATCAAAACGATAGATTCGGATCTTGACCGCTTTATGAGTAACTAAAGACAATAATTAGTATGTAGAAACTAATCACCTTCTAAAGAATACCAAAAAGAAACCAAAGATATCACAAGAAGAAATTACTTTATACCTTAAACTATGAAACTAGTAAAGGTTTAAAGATAAATTCTCAAAGAACAAGTCACAAAGGTTCAAAGAACTCTCTCAAATATTATTAATATCAATCTAAATTGTCTTTAATGAATGAAAAGGACTCCTATATATAGGAGAAGGGGAAAAACGTCCAAGGAACCCTAGAAAGACAACTACAAGGAATCCTACTCTAGAAAGGAAATAAAGTAACCTAACTAGGAACAAATTTAGTACTTCTAGGAAAGCATTAAATGGTACTTAGGAGACCATAAATAGACTAAGGAAAATATTAATAACCTATATATAAATAAATAACTAAGGTAAATCCCAACTAGGAAAAGAATCTTGACAATCTTGGAAAGTTTGACTAGTCTTCTCTCAAAACTTGGGCAGAAAGCAACTCTTGTTGTGGCTGATTCTTGGACTCTTCTTGACCTTATTTGCACGAAATTGGACCTTAAAATTCCTCATCTTGGGCTTGAATTTGGGCCACCAAATAATTGTAGCATTTGGACAATTCCTCTCCCTTGGGCTTGAGCTCTTCTTCCCCAATAAAACACCTTTGGATCAGCGATTGAAGCCCATTGAGCTTATCATTGAACTCCTTGGTTTGATATCTTGTTATGGGCCTCCTTGGAGTTTCTAAAGCTTCATCCTTGTCCTTCAATGGAGTAGAGCTTCCTTGGATGCTATCATTCCCCTCTTCTTGAAGAGAATTCGTCCTCGAATTCAAATCTGCATCAAAATGGGAAAAATCAGAAACATTAAAAGTAGCACTAACCTGGAACTCACCAGAGAGATCAAGTTTATAAGCATTGTCTCCAATCCTTTCAAGGATTTTGTATGGCCCACTTCCTCTAGGATATAGTTTGGTCTTTCTTTTGGAAGGAAATCTTTCCTTTCTCATATGCACCCAAACCAAGTCACCAGGTTTAAAAACAACATATTTTCTGCCCTTATTCCTTCGCAATGCAACTTCCTTATTCTTCTTTTCAATTGCAAGCCTTGTTTGTTCATGAATTTTCTTCATCATATCAGCCTTCTTCTTACCATCAAGATTAGCAAAATCATTAGTAGGCAAAGGCAATAAATCAAGGGGGGTAAGGGGGTTGAATCCATATACAACTTCGAAAGGAGTCTTACCAGTAGAAGAATGGAAGGTCCTATTATAAGCAAATTCTACTATAGGTAAGTAATCTTCCCAAGTAGTCAACTTTCCTTTCAAAACAGCCCTCAACATGTTCCCTAAAGTTCTATTAACCACTTCCGTTTGCCCGTCTGTTTATGGGTGACAAGATGTAGAAAATAGCAATTTAGTTCCCAACTTTCCCCAAAGAATTCTCCAAAAGTGACTTAAGAACTTGGCATCCCTATCACTAACAATAGTTCTAGGTATTCCATGCAATTTAACCACTTCCTTTACAAACAAGTCAGCCACATGAGATGCATCATTAGTCTTTTTACATGGGATAAAACGAGCCATTTTAGAAAATCTATCTACTACCACAAATATACTATCCTTACCATACTTAGTCCTTGGCAGCCCCAATATGAAATCCATAGAAATATCAATCCAAGGGGAATTAGAAACAGGTAAAGGAGTATAAAGACCATGCGGCAATGTTCTAGACTTAGCCTGTTTACATTCAAGACAATAAGAACACACTTTTTCAACATCCTTTCTCATGCCAGGCCAATAAAGATGTTAAGAAAGTATTTCCAGTGTTTTGGGTACGCCAAAATGTCCCATTAGTCCTCCACAATGTGCTTCCCTAACAAATAGTTCACGCAACGAGCAGTTAGGAACACATAATTTATTTTCCTTGAATAGAAATTCATCTTGAAGATTAAATTTCTCAAAAGGACCTAACTTACATTCAGCAAAAATCTCACCAAAATCAGAATCATTAGCATAGAGGAACTTGATTTGGTCAAAACCCAATAACTTTGAAGTAAGAGTAGAGATCAAAACATACCTTCTTGAGAGTGCATCAGCAACCACATTCTCCTTTCCTTGTTTGTAAGCAATTACATAAGGAAAAGTTTCAATAAACTCTACCCATTTAGCATGCCTACGACTAAATTTTCCTTGGCTCTTCAAGTATTTCAATGACTCATGATCAGTCTTGACCACGAATTCTCGAGGCCACAAGTAGTGCTACCATGTAGCTAACGCCCTTACCAAGGCATATAGCTCCTTATCATAAGTTGAGTAGTTCAATGTTGCTCCACTTAGCTTTTCACTAAAGTAGGCAATTGTCTTGGAGTCTTGCATCAAAACTGCACCTATGCCCTTACCAGAGGCATCACACTCAACTTCAAAAGACTTAGAAAAATCAGGCAATTGCAAAAGAGGAGCAGAACACAATTTATCCTTCAGCAAGTTAAATGCATCATCTTGTTCCTTTCCCCATGTAAAAACCTTACTTTTTTAATAACTTCAGTTAAAGGAGCACCAATGGTGCTAAAGTCTCGCACAAACCTCCTATAAAAACTAGCAAGTCCATGAAAACTCCTAACTTCAGTTACACTATTAGGTTTAGGCCATTCTTTTATTGCCTTAATTTTCTCATCATCTACTTCAACTCCCTTAGAACTGACCACAAAACCTAAGAAAACCACACGATCCACACAGAAAGTACACTTTTTGAGATTAGCAAATAAGCGTTGATTTCTAAGAACTTCAAAAACTTGTTTTAAGTGATCTAGGTGTTCATCCAGATTTTGAGAAAAGATCAAGATGTCATCAAAATACACCACAATAAATTTTTCCATGGAAATCTTTAAAAACATGATTCATTAGTCTCATAAAAGTGCTTGGTGCATTAGTCAAGCCAAAGGGCATAACTAACCACTCATAAAGTCCATATTTGGTCTTAAAAGCAGTTTTCCATTCATCTCCAGGATTCATACGAATCTGATGGTAACCACTCTTTAGATCAATTTTAGAAAAGATTTTGGAACCATTACCAGTTGGTCCAACATGTCATCAAGACGAGGGATAGGATGGCGATACTTTACCATTATCTTGTTGATGGCTAGACAATCTACACACATCCTCCATGTTCTATCCTTTTTGGGGACCAATAGGACTGGAACAGAGCATGGGCTCATACTCTCTCGAACAAATCCCTTTGCAAGCAATTCTTCAACTTGCCTTTGTAATTCTTTGGTCTCTTCAGGATTGCTCCTATAGGCAGGCCTATTAGGAAGTTGAGACCCAGGCACAAATTCTATTTGGTGCTCAATCCCTCTCAAAGGTGGCAATCCCTTTAGAGTGTCATCAGGAAAAACATCTTCAAAATTCTTCAAAAGAGAAGAAACACTATTTGGCAAAGAAGGAGTTAGTTGTTCAAAATTAATCAATACTTCTTTGTAACTAAGTAGTATTATGGGCAGCCCCTCTCTCCTAGCATTCAAACACTTTATGGCTTTTATATAAAGGCTCTCATTTTTCTTTTCCTTAGCCTCTTTCCTCTTACCAAAATATTTTATTTTTTACTCACACCCTCTTTTACCTCTTTACTTTGATCGCTGCCTTATCTCTCTTTCTCTCGGCAATCTCTCTTTTTTTCTATCTCTTGGCCTTTTTCTTTTTCCTCAAGCTCACTTTTTACCTCTCCCTTTTTTTTCCCATTGTTTCCCTCAAACGTTTTTTATCTTCAAATACTTGAGAAGGAGATAATGGTGCAAGAGTATACTTCTTACCATTATGCAGAAGACTATACCTATTCTTTCTCCCATGATGAGTAGTATCCCTATCATACTGCCAAGGTCGGCCAAGTAAAACATGACATGCTTGCATTGGAACTACATCACAAAGAATTTCATCTTCATACCTACCAACATTGAATGAAATCATGCATTGTTTGTTTACTTTTACTTCTCCACAATCATTCAACCATTGGAGCCTATATGGGGTAGGGCGCTTCATGCATGCAATTCCTAGTTTATCCACCAAGTATGAACTCACCACGTTTGCACAACTTCCCCCATCAATAATCATAGAATAAGTCTTCCCTTTTATCCCACACCTAGTATGAAACAAATTCTCTCTCTGCCCTTCATCAACACTACCCAAATTGATAGTCATAATTCTCCTAACCACCCCAATTATACCATCATTAGGCAATTCCAAATCATCTTCCTCACTTACACCTTCTCTCTCTTCTTCTTCCCCCTCACTTTTTTCACTCTCATATTCTCCATTCTCTCTAAGTAGGATGTTTCTTCTACTTGGACATTCATGCATCATATGCCCCCTTCCATGACATTTGTGACATTGAATAGAACTTGAAGGTTTAGAAGATTTAGGATTAAAGGTTTTACCTCCCTCCTCAACTTTACCTTTACCTCTATCATCTTGAGGTTTGGAAGGAGCTTTCCCCTCTTGAGTTGACCATGGCTTCTTAGAGATAGTGTTTGGTCGACTTCTCCATGAGTTATTTTGCTGTTTTTTCTCAATTTTTTTTTCAACTTTTACAGACAAATCAACTAACTCATCTAAAGTTACATATTGTTGTATCTCTACTACATTAGCTATTTCTGTATTTAAACCAATTAAAAATCTAGCTATTGTAGCCTCTTCTTCCTCCATGCAGTTAGCTTGGATCATAGCCATATCCATGCTTTTGAAGTACTCATCCACCGACATGGAGCCTTGCTTCAAGCGTTGAAGGCGAGATTGTAGATCTCTTTGGAAGTATGATGGAATAAATCGCTTTCTCATTACCCTCTTCATCTCTGCCCACGTAGCAATAGGTGGTAGCTCCTCTTGCAATCTGTCCCTAGCAAGCTTTTTCCACCAAGAAGCAGCATAATCAGAAAACTCAACAACAGCAAGTTTAACTTTCTTACCCTCAGAGTAGTTATGGCAATCAAAGATGGCTTCAACTCGTCTCTCCCAATCAAGGTACAAGTCTGGATCCCTTGTCCCCTTGAAAGATGGCATCTTCATCTTTATACTATTTATATTATCATCTTCTACTCTACCTCTTTGTCCCCTCCTATCTCTTCTTTCTAGATTAAATTCAACATCAAAATCATCATTATCATATTCAGGATTTACAAAAGGGATATGGGGTACATTCCTTCTAACTTGGGGTCTAACATTATTTGGGGGTACAACATTATTCTCCCTTCTAATTGCAGCTATGGTGTCATTCTGCTCGATAATCATATCCCTCATCTCTTGAAATTGAAGGGTCCATCTCTCAAATTGTTGGTGCATAGCTTGAAGGGTGAAGTCGTTCCTTCCTTTGACCACGACTTCTAAACGAGCCCTTTCCTAATTGATCAAGTATCACACTTTTAATATGGCTTTTACCCTCTTTTAAACTCACCCACACTTGCCTTTTGCCCCTCAAAATAACCTTTGAACGAGAATACTTTGTAGATTTATAATTAAACCAAAACTTATATCAAGTTTGTAGTAATAAAGTATGGAAACCAGGGGTACAAAAAGAAAGCAAAGAACTAGTCCTAGAACAAGTAGAATTTAGTTGAAACAAAACACGAATAAAAAGGAACTTATTTTAGAATTATAATAACAAGAAAAAAAATTCCTCTTATTCTTAAAGATCTAGAATCCCCTCTTCTTGCTACCTTCTTGCTTGGAAACAAATTAATGCAAAACTTGGAGAGCAAGTAATAAGATTTCTTGAATAGCAAGTAATAAGCTTTCTTGGGTATCAAGTAATCAAATTTCTTGGAGGGCAAGTAATCAGATTTCTTAGAGAGCAAGTTATAACTTATTTTTTCTCTGTTCATGCTACAGTAAATTTTTTTTATTCACGCTACTGTAATTTTTATTTTTTATTTTTTTGCTCTAATATATGAAGAAATCCCAAGATTTATGAAGAACGAAATCTTGATAGAACCGCTCTGATACCACTTGATAACAGCAAGGTTAAGGAGATCATAATTAAAGAATTGAATATTAGAATGCGGAAGCACAAAAGAAAAGAAACAAAAAAAACTAACTAAAGATATGGGAAATTCGAAGGAAAGATCCAACAATTTCCAAGGATTAGATGTTCTAAGGCCTTGAAAAGAATCAAGTTACAATGTATAGATTTATGGAAGAAATCTAACGCCTTTACTTGAGAAAACGAATCAAAATGATAGATTCGGATCTTGACCGCTTTTATGAGTAACTAAAGACAATAATTAGTATGTAGAAACTTATCACCTTCTAAAGAATACCAAGAAACAAACCAAATATATCACAAGAAGATGTTACTTTATTTCTTAAACTATGAAACTAGTAAAGGTTTAAAGATAAATTCTCAAAGAACAAGTCACCAAGGTTCAAAGAACTCTCTCAAATATTATTAATATCAATCTAAATTGTCTTTAATGAATGAAAAGGACTCCTATATATAGGAGAAGGGGGAAGCACGTCCAAGACCCCTTATAAGAAGCTAAAAGGTCAGCCAAACCTTAGAAAGACAATTACAAGGAATCATACGCTAGAAAGGAAATAAAGTAACCTAACTAGGAACAAATTTAGTACTTCTAGGAAAGCATTAAATGGTACTTAGGAGACATAAATAGTCTAAGGAAAATATTAATAACCTATATATAAATAAAGAAATAAGGTAAATCCCAACTAGAAAAAGAATCTTGACAATCTTGGAAAGTTTGACTAGTCTTCTCTCAAAACTTGGGCAGAAAGCAACTCTTGTTGTGGCTGATTGTTGGAATCTTCTTGACCTTATTCGCACGAAATTGGACCTTAAAATTCCTCATCTTGGGCTTGAATTTGGGCCACCAAATAATTGTAGCATTTGGACAATTCCTCTCCCTTAGGCTTGAGCTCTTGTTCCCCAATAAAACACCTTTGGATCAGCGATTGAAGCCCATTGAGCTTATCATTGAACTCCTTGGTTTGAGATCTTGTTATGGGCATCCTTGGAGATTCTAAAGCTTCATACTTGTCCTTCAATGGAGTAGAGCTTCCTTGGATGCTATCATTAAACCTAACAAAGCAGGTAGCAACACACCACCTCGAGGCAAAGAAAAAGGGATCACAATCAATGAGGATGAAACTGCATCCAGGAACAAGGCTTCCACAACTAGTGGGAAAGGCAAGGGCAAGGACAAAACCATTGAGCTATCAGATGCAAATTCCGACAGTACTGGTTTTTACGCCAATGACCCAACAACATATGACAGTGAGAGTATGGGTTCTGATGAAGATGAGCTTATGGAGGCATGGAGGGATTAGTTACGATCTAAACAGCTGAACGACCCATCTCAGATCAGATATCCTCTATCCAACACTCCGACTCCTCCAGTTCCAGAACAGGCAATAGTACTGGCAGCCCCAGTACAAGGCCCACCACCTAAATCAACGAACAGATTAAAGTCTGAGGGGCTGAGAACGATCATTGAGGAAAAAACCCAAGATAATAAAATGCCTGAAATATCACAGATTTCAAATATTCACAAAACCCCGTGGCTCTTACATACCAAGTTGGGTTAGAGAGTTTTACAATGTATACAGTGCGTTGGTACCTCAACGGAAGAGGCTAGTGTCATCTTTCAAATGGTTGAATACGTGGTTGTCAAAGGGAGGAAGGTAGATTGTGACAGTGAAGCTATCAACATAGCTTTGGGTATGTCTGATAAGATTAATGATCACTGCCAGCACTTAATCAGAACAAAGAAGGTGGATGAACTGAAAAAGTGGTTAGCCCCACTGATCTCAGATGAGAATGCTTCGAAATGGCTAGCAGAAAGAGTTTCGATTGAAAAGAAAGATCTGAGCGTAGATGCAAGATATTGGTTCGGGTTCATCAGCAGCACAATTATGCCATCACAGAATGAATCAATCATTCACCTCGCTAAGGCAGCTTGTCTTGGATGCATCATACAGAAAACCAGGATAAATCTAGGGATGATCATTGCTTTTGAGATCCATACGTGTGCAAACCAGAGCTAAACATCTCTCCCTTTCCCGGTATTAATCACTGAATTGTACAACAGAGATCGGGTGCCTAGAGACGCAAATGAGGATCTGGAATTGGTTGCCACCGCCTGCACCAACATCCGAAAAAATTGAAGCCGAATATCTTAAGGACTAAGTGGAAAAGAAGTTGAAGGAAGATGTGGCCACTATTTCCATACCTGACGAGGCATCTTTGCCTACTCCGGCCCCTGGGCCTTCAGGTATATCTGATGCCATCACCACTTCTTCTAACCATCCAGGACCCTCTTCTTTTGTGTTACCACCCAGACCCACTGTTGTTGTTGCATCCTGTGAACCGATCACTCAGGCATCCTTAATCCGGATGGGACAACTTGCTCAATCTGCTGATTTCCGGGCTGCCAACATAGAAAGCTCCATTCCAGGCATGATTCAAGCTACCCTCAGTGATGTTGTGAAGCCACTGAGCACTACTATTGATGCTATGGCAGCCAGGATAGCAGTGTGTGAGCGCGACCAAGGAGCCACAGAAGAGATGACAGGCTTAAAGGACACCATTGCAGAGCTGAGGAAAGATGTGGACTACCTAAAATGCACCGATATGTCCATGATCTTTGGAACATTGGAGATTCCAGACGTTCCTGAGATGCCTCAGACCACCACTGTACATGGAGATAGAGTAAAACATATAGCCAATCTTGACCCAGAGGTAGAGACTGACAAAGAAATGTTTGAGGGAGCTGCAGCGGACGACATAGCCGAGACTGAAGAAATCATGATAGAAGTTGTTGTGCAAACTTCCTTGGCAAAGGCTCATGCTGCTAGATCCAGTGAAGCTGGTCCTTTTGGAAGTTACTTCGGGTACTGATGCCCAGACCGATGGAGCAATTATTTAGACAGGATCCCCTCTTTACCCCCCTCTCTGTCTTTCTTTATTCTACATTTCGGATTCTCTGTTAATTGCATTTGAGGACAAATTGATTTTATTTGTGGTGGGGTGAGGCTCACCTTTTGTGTGCTATTTGATGTTCGCATTTTGTGTATATATTTGGGTTGTTCTATTTATAAATCATGTTTACACTGCTTTCTGTGGATATTTGAGCTCATGGCTCCTTTTGTTTCAACTTACAAAATGATTTTGACCCTTTCGAAAAAATTAAAAATTTTGGCACATTTTTGCCACCTCTCATTTGTTGAATATGGTTGTTCTTTTGCAAAATTTAATTCTCTGTTCCGATCAATACCGATGACTTGAATAATGCTCTCAATCGAACGAACATGAATGTATGGCTACGACGAGGCCAAATAAAGTTGCATAGACAATATGTGAACTCTTTGCATCTCGTTGTGATTAGCCATTTATCAAATCGCTTGTGATGACCGTTGCACACTAGCGAAAGTGTGGAGTCTTGTTTGACTTTAGTGTCGATGCCTTGTGTGATGAGCTTACTTTGAACCATGCATGATAGATCCTAGAATTTACCCCGTTGGTCCGATCAAATAAGTGATGCCATCTCTTGATATGATCTTAGGCAACTTCTAAGAGTGTGAGCCAATTTGACATATACCTCTTTTGTGACCTACCTTGTGAGCGTGTGATTCTCTTTTGAACACCTCCTGAGTCTTACCTTTCTTTGGAACAAACTTGATGAAACCATAACCTTTCTTTATCCACTACCTATAATCCTCTTAAATTGTGGTTAGTTAAATAGCCAACTTAGGCCAAAAGCCTAAGTTGGGGGTGTGGTAAAAAGATAAGGGGAAGTCAACAAGTGCAAGAAAAGTCTCCTCTTACCGATGGTTTTAAAGAAAATTGAACCCCTCCATATAAAAAAAGAGAGAGAAAAGAAAGAAAAAGAAAAAGAATGAAAAAGAAAGTTGTGGAATAAAAGTACAAAAGATATAGGGTTCCCAAACAATCCATGGAAAGTGAATAATAGGATGGCTTATGAGCACTAAAGAGAATGATGAAGGAAAAAGAAAGGAAGTGTTGTGAGCACCACATTTCAAGAGGATGAAAATCACTGAGCCTAAATAACCATACCTTTGCACTCAGCCCCATTACAAGCCTCGAAAAGACCTTTTTGATCTTAAGTGAGCAGAAACAAATGTTGATCGGAAAAAATGGGGAAACCTATGGGTGAAAGCATACATTGTGTTCATCTTTGTGAGTG